>NW_024428495.1:0-26582 GCF_017562075.2 Anopheles merus | reverse complement strand
TCGATCAGACGAACGAGATGATCATCAGTACCGAGCTGGCGAACCGGATGTCGCTGTTCTATGCGCACGCGACCCCAATGCTGAAGGTGCTGAGCGAAGCGACGTCCAAGTTCGTGCAGGACAATTCCGACAACGTCGACAACACGACCGAAACGCTCGGCACGATGGCGAAAGTTTGCCTCCGGATGCTCGAGAATCCGTAAGCACAGAACAGCGTTCCCTTTTTTTTTCTTTAGTTCCTATTAGTGGTGGGAGCTCGGAATTGGCTCTACCCGGTTCCGTTTTTCCGTTTTTGGAATCAATTCCGGAACCGATTCCGATTCCGGAGCTGACTCCAATTCCGATTCCGGAAACGATTCCGGAGTTGATTCTTACTCTGAAGCCGATTCTGGAATCGGAGTTGGCTTCGAAATCTACTGAGAATGGATCGTTTACGGGTAAATTTGGGTTCTTGGCGGCTATCGATTGCAATGTAGCTGCATAGGACCCAAAAGCCTATTCTCATGGAGATACCGAAAGCGAACTTGATTCCGAAGGCGATTCTGATTGTGGAACCGACTCCGATTCCGTAGTCGATTATGGAGCCGATTTCGATTCCGGAGTTGATTCCGAATCCAGATTCGATTTTGAATCCAGATTCGATTCTTGAATCGATTCCGAATCCGAAACCGATTCCGGAGCCGATTCAAGAGCCGATTGTTGAAACTGACTCCGGACCTACTATCCGGAATTGGTTCCACAAAAAATCGGAACTAGTCGGAATCGATTCCGACCAAAACATCTGTTTTCGTAAACGATTCCGGAGCCGATTCCGACTCCGGAGCCGATTCTTACTCTGGAGCCAACTCCGATTCCGGAGCCAATTTCGGAATTGTTCCGGGACCGGTTCCTGAGCCTATTCTGAGTTACGAAAAAGATTTCGGAAAGTGACTCCGCACCTACTATTCGGAATTGATTCCACAAAAAATCGGAACTAGTGGGAATCGATTACGACCAAAACTTCATTTTTCATATAACTACCCAAGTGACATTTGCTCGAAATTGTTTTTCCATATCTGCTCGATTAGTACTCGATACGCCTGAAATTGTAAATTTGTGTGTGATCAAGTGTGTTGAAAGCGCTAAGATTTGGTGAGTTCGTAAATTAGACTTTCTTCTATTGATGCACGATGCCGTCGAGCTAATTTTACATTCGTAGCTTTGATTTTTATGAAAAACAAAGGCAAATTTTGTGTGACATTATTTTATAAAAAATCGATATTATTTAAGTATAAAATGGCTACATGACCAACTCTAACGATAGGAAACATCATTTCCGAGCGAATTTAGAACAAAACAACGAAAAAGCTGCATCACAGTTGATTTTAAAGGCCTTTTTCTAAATTCCCTTAAACTGGTGCAGTTTAAGGGAAGTTTAAAGCTCCAGTTTAAGGGAGTTTGCTCGAATTCCCGATTATTCGTGCTCGAAAATGTCAATTGGGTAGTTGCCATCTTCAATCGAGCTTACAATTAATCTCCTTCTTGTCTGGTTCCTTGCAGCAAACTGTTGGCACAGATCGAGCGGGAAGAAACGCACCTGCTGCTGCTGCGAGTAATGGTCGGTCTGGTGATACTGTACGATCACGTCCACCCGGTCGGTGCGTTCGCGCGGGGCGCCCACGTCGACGTGAAGGGCTGCGTCCGGTTGCTGCAGGCACAGCCGGCCGTCAAGCGGAACCGCTGCTGAACGCGCTCCGCTACACCACGAAACACTGAACGAGGACAACACGCCGAAAAACATTCGAAACCTGCTCGCAGCCTAAATAAGGAAAGAAGAAAAAAAGAAGCACGCGCCCCGCGCATCAAACGCACCCGAGACTGCATCAGTGATACCAAAAGCGCAAAGAAGGAGAGGAGGGAGAAAGGCGTGCGGTTGGCCGATTGCACGATTCCTCCTCCCCCTGTTACTAATACTATCGCTAAAGCTACTACTACTACTACTACTACTACTACTACTACTATTATCATAACTGTACGGATCTTTGTTTGGCACTTCAAACGATTCAACGGAGAACCGTAATGAAAGGCAGGCTCGTGAAAACAGGAAAAAACACGCGTGTGTAGTCGCAAGTGCTTTCCAAGTGGGGTAGTGAGGAAGCATATTCCTTTTCGGCACTTCCAGTGTTATGGGAAGGAGACGGTATCCGCTTCTACTTATACAGCATACTTTTTTCTGCACAAAAAAAACACACAGACAACAGCATATTAGCCTAGAACAAACTACTTTCTTTTTTTAAGATTATTTTGAGGTTTATTTGTCTCTCTTTCTGTTTGTCCTTTCCAAACTCATTCTAAAACTAGTGAAATTTAATTATGAAACCGAAATCCTACTTTTTGCACCCCTTCTACTCATGAATTTGTTTTGTGTTTTAGAGTGTGTTAGAAGCGAATCTTACGCTTTTTACTGCTACTGGCGCTGTTTTGTTAGATATCGTGTAAGTTTTGTTTGTTTTTTGTTTATCACCACTGCATCACACTACGAAGTATAAGATGACGCGCGAATGCTTACTTTTCTATACGTTATTAGTGTTCTAGGCTAATTCCACGCGCACGCATTGCGGGGGGGTTCTCGGTGCGTGCGTGTGTGTTCTGTAGGGGCAGGGCAAGGAGGGAGAAGAAGCGAGCGCGCAAAATGAGAGAAACAAAGATTATGAGTGTTTTTTTTTTTAGTTTAATTTAAATCGAACAAAACCGTATGAAACTATCTATCCTAGGCATTTAAGTGTATCTTGATAAAATTATAATTAAAACGAAAGTGTGCGAAGTGGTGGGGGGGGTAGCACACCTCCCATTTACTACCGCGCACACCCTTTATAAATTGTATATGTATGAAGAATTGGGAGGGCTTGTGGGAGGCGGGAAGAATGGTAGTGTTTGAAACGGGCGGTGCAAGGCAAACAGTGACAGTTGATGATAGCAAACAAATGAAGTAAATAAGCATGTAACGTGTGATAAGAAAACAAAAACAAAAAAACCGGAAGTGAGAAAACGGCTAGTTTCGGGCGGAAAAAGCGCTCACATCAAACTTTAGTAGGCAAGGCACAGTTCTTCTACCGGGACATTAGCTACTTCAAACGAGGACGAAGGAAGACGAGCGACAAGCAGTTGAAAAGAGAGAGAAAGAAAGGATAGTAGGATGCTAGAACATTGTTTAGTTAAGGATAGTAGAGCCCAAGGATAGAGAGAAGAGATTGTTTCAGTTTTTTTTCCATTGAAACCACTACGTACACAAGACATATACACACACGACCACCGCCGTTAAAACACATTCGAACGCAAAAGTTGTTAGAGAGCACAAAACCTTATCATGCGTGCAGTGGCGGATGCACCAACGGTACAGCCCAAAGCTGGCAGGCGCATCGAGCGCGCACGAAACACCGGTTGTGGTTAAACATTAGTTCATGTTTTAACTCTATCATTAGTATCGTTTGTCGTATAGCTGGAAAAAAAGAAACTAAATGTCGGGTTTGTTTGTTTCATCATTATCATTCACAGCAGAAACGAACGAACGAACAAACGCAATGAACGAAATCACAATATATCGAAAACAAAAATGTACACCTTACCAATACACTGCTGCTACCACGAATTCAGATGTGTTCTATACTATTTTACAAAGCGAGAACAGCAGCATACAGCTGCCCCGTGTGGCAATTGAATCAAGCAAACAGAACAAACAAGCAAATGCGGAAATATCCAAGCAGACGAACAAAACAATGGAAAGTGAAGAAAACTTGTTGTTATCGCGTAAATCTTTTGAGAATCTATAGAACATAACACAAACACACACACACACAACAACAACAAAACACATTAAATACTTTAACAATTGTAATAGTGATCATAAAACATCACCAAATGTATCATCGGAATATAGTGTAACAGCGAACATTATTTAAAGCAAAAAAAAAGTAACACAAAAACATTCGAAACGAAGCACAAAATGAGGCGCATATTATAAACATAAACACGCAAAGTCTCTCTAGACAAAGTGAAATCCGTAAATTACAGCAAACGCCACGCGCACGTTGAATGTGTTTCCTTCTTTTTTTCAGGATCGATTTCATTTCATAGCTAATATTGTCTTATTTTTCTGTTTGTACACGTTTTAACGACGAAACACATTCGCTCACCACGGGTGGCAATTGATCAGCGAGAACGAAACCAGAGTACGAGTAATTTAGCAAAAAAGAAACATATTTGAATCGACCGGTAGCAGATTCGATCACAAAATTGTATTATCACTAATCCCTAAGAGAGATTAACTCGTGCGTTAACGTTAGTTTAGTTCAGATTGGTAAACTATTGCGAATTATAGACAACAAAAAAGACTATTCGGATGATTGTGTAATTTGTTAAGGGGGTAACGGAGCAGCGAGAGAAGAACCTCTTCTCCCCCCGGGCTATCAAAAATTGCCTTTTTGTAGAGAAAATTTTTCCTGTGTGACAAACACGTTTAGCAAATTCTCGAGTACTAACAATGGTTAAAACATACAACACAATTGCTGCTGTCGTGCGCGCGCATTTATCATCCCCCCCCGTCGATAAGCATTGTGTTAGTTATTCGACAGTAAAATCCTCGTTACTGGCTAACCCAATTAAAGGAAAATGGTTTGATGCGTTTTCTCTATTGTTATCGTTACTACTGCATCGCAAAGAACTACTGTACGCCACCCAGACAGGCACTGTCTCACAGTGGTGGTGTGTAGCACAGTGTATGAGGGAGGGAAATAAGTGCAAAACTTGACTTGAGGGCCCGAGCACGATGTAAGCAACACATCTTTCCACATTTAGTATGAAAGAAGCGTAGATAAACGATTGAGAAGAGAGGCAGGAACAGAATGTAATTCAAACAATGCTATTGTAATCGAAAATGGAGGAGGGCCTGGAAAGGAAAAGTCCGTGTAACCAGTAAAACAAAGACACGAAGACGGAAGCTTATTCAGCTAATGCGCAAATTGCATCAGCGCAGCATAACCCAACCACACAACTGTGCATCGAAATAGTTACTAAATACACAGAAAAGAAGACACACGAAGGCAAACACAAATCATCTAAGCAAAAAAGCCCCCCCCCCCCCCACTATACACAATAGGATAAGAGAGAAATGAACAATAACTAACCCCTCCCCCGGCATACACAGCACAGAACGTGCAGAAGGACCTTTGGTGATGAGGATCACGGGGAAGCTTACCACTATAGAGAGAGATGGATGAGTGAAAATGTGTATGTTGAGCGAGAGCGTGTATGCGTGTGTGTTTGTGTGAGCGTGTGCTGGAACTGTGACCCCCGGACGAGGAGAAGAAAATAAAACCAAAAATTCCAAACAATCTATCCCTACACAGCCCGAGCTTGTTGTCACGAAATCCGAGAAAAAAAAGCGATCGATTTAATGTAGAAGAGGTTTTATTGTAATGCTTGTTTCCCCCCCATTCCATAAACGCAGTCAGATTTACGTCTTGCCGTACCGCTTGATGCGGAACGCAGCCGGCAAATGTTCGACCATCGAAAGCGCATTGGCCTGGATCGCTACCAGCTCGCTCTCGCCCAGCCATTCGATCGATACCAGCCGCGGTGCGTCGCGTACCATGCGCAGCTTGCACTTCGTTAGACTACCCTCGCCGTCCTGCTGCTCGCTGCCGTTCGCGACCGGGCGCCTTTTCTTGGCCCGACTGTTTTCCTCCTGCTGCAGCACCTCCTCCTCAATGTCCGGCCCGAAGCGAAGTGTCACTATCTTCGATCCGTTCTGCAGCACCATGGCCGATTCGTGGCGTGGATCGAACGCAATCCCACTGATCGGATGGTTCGGGTCTGTGCCGGCCGGCAGCCGCAGGTACGTCGAAAACACGAACGTAAACTGGTCGAAATCGTACACGAACAGCTTGTGGTCGGAGAAGGCCACCGCCACCCGCGTCCTGCCCGGCTGGAGGGCAAGGGCCGTCGGTGGTAGCTTGTAGCGGGGCAGCGAAATCGAACGCTTCCACTTGGCCGCCGTCCGCTCGAACACGACGATCGAGCTGGCCAGATCGGCACACACCAGGTACCGGCTGCACTGGGACACGGCCGACAGGGTGACCATCTCGGACAGCCACCGGCCGGCATCGATCGATTGCTTATGGTCCCACTCTTCGCTGTCGTCAGCGGCGGCACAGCTGAAGAAGTTGATCGTACCGCCACCGGTACGGTCGTACAGGAACAGGCCCTTGGAGTCGGCCGTAAACTGCGCCCGATAGCAGACGGCGAAATGTTCGGGCGTGTTGCGCACCGCACCAGGCGCGAATTGACCGGTTCCTTGCGGTTGTAGTCGTACCGCAGCAACCGGACAATGTGCTCGGTCGAGTACACGATCCAGCGACCGTTGGGTGCGATGGCGGCGGCCAGTATATGGCCGTCGTTTTTGCTGCGTATCTGCAGCACCTTGTTGCCGCCGGGGGCCGGCGCCGGTGCGTTGGCCGGCCCGAGCGTCCACACCTCCAGATAGTTGACGTACTTCAGCAGCACCAGCCGGCTGTCGGCCGCCACCATGGAGGCCGGCCCCGGCAGCAGCGGAAAGTGCGTATCGAGCGCGAACGGTGGCGAGGACGTTACGAGCAGCGACCATCGATACCGCCGGAGAACAGGTACCGCCCGTAGGTGGCCAACGTTTTGATGTCGTGCGTGTGGCCGCGCCGGTTGTGCGACCGGACGAACAGCTTATCCGTCCGCATGCTGCCACCGTCCGCCCGGTCGAACACGCGTATGATCGGTTCCACGCCGCCCACGAACACGATGTTCTTCTCCTCGTTCAGCGCCAGGCAGAGCAGATCGGCGGTCGAGACCAGGTGCTGCTCCAGCACCGTGCCCATCTGCCCGTCGTACACGACCAGCTTGCCGCGCGAATCGGCCGACAGGATGGTGAAGTCCTTCAGCACCAGCACCGCCCATACCGTCGTTTCCTGCTTGTTGTGTGCGCGTCCGGTCGTCATCTTGTGCACCGCGTGACCATTGCGCACGTCCCACACGCGCACAGCATCGGTTGAGCCGGTCACGAGGAAGTTACCCGTCCAGTCAAAGTTGCAGCACACGATGCGGCCCTCCTGCTTGTCCAGGATGCGCTCGTACGCCAGCTCCTCGTTGTCCAGCCGGTACACGTTGATGTAGCCGCCCTCGGTGCCGACCGCCAGCAGCCGCTCGTCCTTGCTGACGTCGACGCACCAGGCCGCATTGCCCGTCACCAGGATCGACTGCTTCACGCACGGTATCTTGCTCAGGTCCCACTCGATCAGCGTGCCGGCGAGACTGACGCTGAACAGACGCTGGCCGGCCCAGGCCAGCCCCTCGATCGAGACACCCTCGCCGCCGGGAATCGTTTTCTCCAGAAAGGGCGCGTACGCCATGTTCCACACCTCGATCGTGCCATCGTCCCTGTTCGAGAGAAAGTGCACAAATGCACCCGTGTTTCGATAAGTTTAGGCCGCTTTGGACGGGGGAGGGCGGGTGGTTACCATGCGGTGCTTACCTGGCCAGTGCTAGCTTCCGCGACGACTGTCCGAACGATGAGCAAACGATGGCACGGGGCAGTAAGTTGTAAAACCTCACATCGTGCAGCTGGCACGCCCCGTCCGCTTTATCTGTGACCATTTTTTACGTGTTTTAGTGCAAATTCCTACATGCGGCTAGGGAGGAAACCACACACCACGCGCACGTGTTTTGTTGTTTATTATTCGGAGGGTTTGTTGTGACAGCGCGCCTCGTACGGTGACAGTTCGGGTTGATTGTGTTTTGACAGCTACCCGCTGACAGCTTCGGAGGTGGAAATTCAAAATTGTCGTTCAAGCGAAGCCCCATTTTGGAAACCTGCTTTCGTATGTCGATTTACAAACGATTTAAAAACGCTCTTGGTGTGTTAAGTTGAAGTTTTTAAATGCAAAGGAACTGATAAGATAGAAAATGGCTAAGGTAAAAACAGTGCAGCTTATGGATGCCCTCCAGATCGCCGTCCCCACATTATCGTTGGCGCTGTGATCGTCCCACGTGTGATGGTCATCCTTCGGGGTGATGGTAGTAGGCGCGTTATTGGTAGCGTTCTTGTTTGATTGGGCTGCATAGCTGCATTTGTACTCGGCCTTGTCCCCAGCTCTTTGTAACTGTGCTACGACAAAACTTAAAAAATCTGCTCTCATCAATGCTCTGAAACTCTTACGCGTCTAGACGCCAGACAGGAAAAAAATTTTCGGCAAATTCAACGAAATCAACAAAACAATGCAAACAAGCAGCGTTCTAGCACCTTTGACCCAGGGGACATTGGGTGATGTGTTGTTCCTCTGGTTGGCACAGGTAGCGGTCGGCAAACTTTGCAACCGAAACGGGCGATATTCTGAAAAACTGATCGTTAAAAGTTCACGTGAAGAGCCAACCAAGTGCTAAAATGTGTGTAAGTTCTATAAAATATATGAAAAATATCGTGAGCCGCACTTTGCCTATCGCTGGCGTAGGAGAATATATACATGGATCGGACTCTTCTGGCATCTGTGTGGCAAACGAAATGGTTCGTGCGAGGTCGAATAAAATCACTTGGAAGATGAACTGAAGCCTGCCTTTATGTAATGTATGGAAAACATTGTAATATCAAAAAATAAACAAAGATGTTCCATTTTAAATGGAATAAATTTGAACATCTCAATAGTCCGCCTAGTAGACTACCACCTGAACTCTTCTCCGTAGCATGTTAACGAGAGTTTGTGCAGCGCCCTCAAATTCCATGTCATTTCTGTGCCAAATTTAATATTGAAATTTTGCATAAATACAGCATTTCAATCCTGAATATTAACATAAAACATAAACTAAAAAATATTTCATTCCAAATTTTACTTCCCGTCGGCATATTTCGACCGCGACCGACCACTGTGCGGTCGCGAACAGTCAGCGGCGAACGGGCAACCGATTTTCTTTGGCAGAACTGTTTCGCGTGTGCGCTTGTGTACGTAAGTGCGTGAGCGCGAACGGACGTGTGTGGAAGCGTGAAAATCGGACGGTGCATATATAGAAGCGCTAGCGTATTCAACATATTTCAAGAAGCAAATCGCAAATCGGATTTCTGTACACGCCATCAGCGTAAATCGTGCAAGACAAGAAAAGAAAAGAAAAAAGTCACTTGCAGTGTGCGACACAGTGCGAGAGAGGTAAAGAGTTGTGTTGAGAGCCCCCACCCGCCTTGTGTGTTGTTTTCTGCTGTGTTGCTGTGTGTTGTGTTTTCTGAGGGCAGGTAAAGCAGCAGCACACACACACTCACTCACGCTCTACGCCATGATTGAAAATCCTTCATCGACCTAGCAACCGCAGAAAAGAAGTGCGAACTTTCTTTTTCTTCCCCCCCGGGTTTTGGATTTGCTGCTGCCCCGTTCTGTTGTGTGACTTTCTGTGTTTGTTTATGTATGCAGGAAATTGTACCGTGTGTGCATGTGTGTGTGTGTGTGTGCGTGTGTACCGCCCAATGGTGGTGCGTAAGAATTTATCAGCGAGAATTGGGCTTTTCTTGTGCGTGTGCTGTGAGGCGCTGTTGTGTATTTGCAGCGCTAAGGACACACCGTGGAGCCGTGTTGCTGCTGCGGAAAGTAATGCTTAGCTCCCGTCGAAAGGAAACTTCCATTACAGCAAAAACTGTCAAAACTTCTTTGCTTTCTTGGATTGTCGTGCGTTGAATTTTCTATTCCCTGCAATGGCAGTGAAGGTGTGAAGGAGAACAGTAGCAGTCTGTGTGTGTTTTAAGTGCGGCCAATTTCCACATTGTCACGAGACAACAAAAAGGAAACCTGTCACAAGCGAGGTTTGCAATACATACACACACACACACACAGTGAGGGGCTATTTTTATACTTTTACATTATTTATTGTACTCCTTTCATTGGCTTGTCTTCATAGAACGAAAAAAAACAGAACTGCAATTTACAATAGTACAGCATAGCTTATCAAGGTACAAGAATATTCCAGTATTGTTGTATTGAAGAGATATTAATTTTTTACTTCATTTTCGTTTGCATGACAGAACACCCCAAAAAAGTGATCTGCATTTCCCTCGGTGATCATTTGTGTGGTAGCATAAGAAAGATATCTCTTCTCTCACACACATACACACACACACGCGCGCACAATTTCTTTACTTCCCTTGGATATCGAAATCGGTGCATCGGGCCGCAGTGAAAAGGGGGACGGACGGACATACACACACGCACACAGTGGAAACGTCGTCTCGCGAGCAGCAAAACCCCGCAAGAGATCGCCGCACATCACCCCAAAAAGGGAGGATTTTCTCCCTTTCGGTTGGCTATACTGTTTTCCATCTCTCGTTCGCGCTCGGGCACGCGTGTGTGTGTGTGTGTCCGCTGCGCGCGCGTACAATAAATATACGTACGTGTCACGGGGAGAACGTGTAGTCTCCCCCCACCATTGTAAGATGGTTGCTTTTTAATGTTAAAAAAGAATTTGGAAACAGCACAGAGTTTACACCGAACGGATGTCACATTTCGTCTCCGTTCGTTTTTTTTAGTAATTTTATTCAGCTGGGTGTTGAAATCAAGTGCGACCAATAATCGCTTCAAAATCGCACCCGAAATGGGAGCAAACCGGAGAGAGATGAAGTGCGCGCGCGAGAAAGAGAGAGAGCGTGCTAGAAAGAGATGGAACGCGCACACGCTTTCGCTTACCCATACCATAGCAGAGAAGGAAGGTTTTGATTAGCGGCGCCACAGGCAACGCACACACACTCGCACCATAGTAAGCTGAGGCGCGCGCGAGAGATCGACTGTTCGGTTTTTACACGGAGTGCTGTGTTGTGCCCTTTTCGTTATTTGGCCGTCTCGCTAGCTTCTCGCTTGCCGTGTGTGTGTCCCCGTGAATGTGTTTGCCCTGTGGCGAGAGTTGTGCAGTTGTCGCGAATGTTGGCGGCCACTGGCGGTGTGTGTAGTTGCGCGCACCTTCGAAGCGTACACAGGGGGGAGAGAGAGTAAGTTTGTGTTGATTGGGAAAAAAACTACTATAAACACACCGCAAAACACTTCAAGCGCGCTATCAAATCGGAAGGGGTGTGTGTGTGTGTGTGTAAAGAAACGGAGACAGATGAAAATGGATGGCCGTCTACGTGGTGTGATTTTCAGTGGAAACAGATTTGTCTTCATAATTGCATTCTTAACTTCTCGCTGGTGTGGTGCATCTTGTAAAGGGTGTGTGTGTGTGTGTGTGTGTGTATGCGTTTCTCGCATTACGATTCGACAGACACACACACGCACACATAGCATCTCGAAGAAGTTGCGAGTTGTGTGTACGGGCGGAGAGCGTGTCTGCAAGTGTGCATGTGTGTGAGTCGACAGTTGACAGTAAAGTAACACGCTGGTGTGCATGTATATGCGCTCTTCTCCACTGCGTTTACAGTCGAGTCCGACTGCACGCTGCGTGCGTGTGTGTGAGTGTATACCGTTGTGTGACTTGTGTGGTGTCGCTAGTGAGCAGCACACAGCCATTCGTATTTTTCACCCGTCAACAGCGCATCGAAACAAGGATGCCAACAGTGTTGCGCGAGTGTGACAAACAGCTGAGACACACAGTGTGCGAGGATCTGTGGCTAGGGCTTGCCGTTGTTGGCGTTGGTTCCGCGCTGAGTGTATGTGTCGCTGCTGTGTGTATCTAATCGATTGCGTTATTGATTTGTATCCGGTTTGTGTGTGTGTGTGTGTGTGTGTGTGTGTGTGTGTGTGTGTGTGTGTGTGTGTGTTTGCTAGTGCGGCGGACGGAAGTGTTCATGTTTTCAGGTTTTTCATTTTCTTTCTTCCATCGTTTCTCATTTTCCCACACAGTTCAGTAAAGTGAAGTAGTGCTGCAACACAACAAGCGCATCCCCGTACAAAAAGAGGAAGAAGAGCAAAGCAAAAGTGTATGTTTTTATTCCCCGCACTTCACTTTCGGCGGCATCCTTGCTTAGAAGCGTGCGTGTGTGCGAAGAACAAGAAGCAGCAACGAAACAACGACAACAAAAAAGTGTGCTGTGTGTGAAGAAGTGGTTGTGTCGTTTCGACGGTTTCAAGCTCCGAGATTCTGTTCTGCTAGCAGGAGGAAGCCTCACGGAGCCCCTTTGGCCCTTTTTTATTTTGGTGGGAAAGAAAATAAAATGCCTGCACCGTGCGCACAGTGGGCTGGTGTGATAAGAGAAACGAAAACAATTCACCACCCGTGACAAACCCGTGGTGCGGTATCGTGCGAGGCGCCACCTCCCCCTCCGGGAGGGAATTTATTTTTCTTCGTTTGTTTCGCTTTGTTACGTTGCCGGGGCGCGCGCGCGGGTGGCTGTTCTCCCTTCCGTTGTTTTCATTGTGAGGATAATTCGAAACGCGCCTCGAGTGCGTCTGGTTTGTGTATGTGTTGAGTGAGCGAAGAGAGCCCCCAAACGGAACAAAAAGTGTGTGTGTGTGTGTTTGAAGTTTGAACAATCGAGTCAGCACTGGTGTTGATAGAGGTGCAAAACCCTCTCTGAACAACATTCAACAACAACAGCAGCAGCAACAACAGCCATGCGACGTAACAATCGTACCCGTGCCGGAGCAGGGGTAGGCGGTGGAGGAGGTGTGGCTGCGATCAATCCTGGCATCAGCATCAGCCGTGGCCGGGTAGCGGCAACACGCGCCCACGAGAACCGTCTGTACGCGGAGGAACCGAGCAGCAGTGGAGCGGGTGGTTCCCGCCGGAAGGCAGCCCAGACAGCGACTGGCGGTGGTGGCAGGATGGCAGCATCGCGCCGCATCGAAGAGCTGTACCAGCGGGCGACCGAAAGCACCATGTCCTCGCTGCTGTCCGGGTACGGCATGCGCAAGGGGCTGTCCGAATCGATCCCGCCCGCAACGCTGATCGAGCATGTGGTGGCGGACGCCACCATCGGGATGCAGCAGCAGGGCAAGCGGCAGCGACAGCAGCGGCAGCTCGCCGGCTACCGGCAGACCCGCGAAGCGCACATGATCATCGACTCGGACGGTACGAGCGGCGAGGACGATGACGACCAGCAGCAGCAGCAGCGCGTTGATGAACAGCAGGACGAGGAGGATCGCTACCTGGAAGCCCTCGACGGTATACGGTTGGACGAGGAGGAGGAAGAGGAGGAAGGGGATGATGAAGAGGAGGTGCAGACGGTGGTCAATTCATCCTCGGTGCGCTGGTCACGGCGCCAGAGGAAGGGCGGCCGAGCGGTGACGGGCGCGTGCGATACTACCTCGTCCTCGTTGCACGGAGAAGAGGATGACGAGGAAGAGGAGGATGGTGGCCGGCAAGCCCTGGAAGGGGAGGAGGAAGACAACGAATACGAGGGGCAGGAGGAGCTCGAGGGTGGCATGCAGGGCGATGAGGAGGAGGAGTACGAGGAGGCGGCCGATGGTGACGAACACGAACGGCAGCAGTATCTGGAGGACGAGGAGCAGGAAGAGGTGGACGAGGAGCAGGATCAGGAGTACGAGGAGCAGGATCAGGAGTACGATGAGGAGGCAGAAGACGTGGAGGATGAGGAGGAGGAATTGGAGGATGGTCAGCATCAGGCGACGGAGGAGGATGAGGAGGAGGAGGAGGAGGACGATGATGATGACGTTATCATCCAGGACGAGGTGATCGATGTGGACGAGCATGATGAGAAGCGGCAACTTCAGCAAGCCAGACATAAGGAGCAGCAGCAGCAACAGAACGGTACCGATGCGTCCAAGCGACAGGACAGCCCGGTGACGCAGACGCAGGCCGACATTGACGAGCTGGAGATGATCAAAATATCGGCCATCAACACGAAAGGTAAGCCTGATTAGCAGCTAGAATCAATTGTGTACGCCTGGGCATACACACTTTCCCGATCTTTGTATTTTTTTTTTAAAACGAACATTCTTCATTTCAAAAGATGTATTTCATTGCAATTGGAGCACTTTCTAGACGTTGCGTCGGCTCAATGGATCTTGCGTCGGATCCAATGGGTGAAAATAGTGAAACGGTGGGGTGAAACATTCAAAAATCCAACTTGTCAGCATTGTGTGTGTTGAGAGGAGGTGTATGCTGATGAAACGACCGCCTTGTTCGCTGTTCTACCCCCTTTGCCACGTACGTACACACAAACACACACACGTTGGACACGTTAAGGCTTACCTTGGCTTGGCGCATTAAAAACTGACTTTGACCTCGTTTTCCTTTCGCGAATAGAGTGCGCGCTCGGAACGCAGAACCGAAATGAAACCATACCACCTTTTTTGCACGTGTTGAGAGGGGCTATGTGCTTGTTTGTTGTGTGTGTATGCGTATGTTGGGGAGCTGTATGAATTCGTTAGGGACATCACAAAAATACAAAGCTGTACATGAAAAACTGAATGTAGCAAATTTTACAAACGATATTTACAATAAGCAAAATTCTCCTCGTAAACATTGCTGACATGTCATATGAGATTATATTAAATATCTAGTATTGTATTGTAGAAATAATTGTTAAATCCCGATACTTCCTTTTGAGTTCATGCGAGATTTGAAGCTAGGACGAGGGCTGCGCATGTTCTTAAGCTACACACGCATGCCAACTGCACCATGGAAACGATCCTGACTGGTGAAGTTTAATTTCAATCTGTTCAAAGAGTCTCAATCGGACCGAACAGTGCGCATCGGACTTATACTCATCGATTGTAATCTTCTGAAGATGCTTTTTTTTAGATTAAGCTTACAAAAATAGTAAAGAATAAAACTGATTATAAAATTCCGATGGAGGCACCCTGATGCCCCGGTACGATAATAATGTAGGAAATAGCAAAAAAAAAAAAAAAACGGGACAAAATGAGTGTGGAATGATGTGTCGTTTGCGCCCCATTTGGTTTGGTGCGGTAACTCATCATCACTCTCAGCATCTACCACTAATGAAAACAAAACAAAAAAAACCGCACTCACTATCGTGGTGGGGGACAGAAATATGGGGGAGAATAAGACAAACAAACAACAACCATCATCTATCGGGGGAATGTTACCCATAATCTTCCGTCTTCTGGTGGGGTGGTGGACACAAACGTTTGCTTTTCTCCATTGCAACTGTGTGCTGGGCCTAGAGACATACCCACAACATACACATACATCTGTCAGCAAATGACTGTGCTTGTTTTGTTTTTATTTTTCTTCCCCAATCCCTCAGCTGTAAGAGAGCGTGTATGAAAGAGAGAGAGAGAGTGTGTAAAAGAAGAAACATCAATCTGATCCCCCCTCTGAGAATGAAAGTGGACAACCGCAGCAGCAGTAGCAGGCTGTGCTTAGAAGAAAAGTAAAACAGTTATGTTCACTGTGACATGATGCCCCCCCCCCCCCCCCCCCCCGTTACAATCCATCTACGATTTCCGGGTCGCACTTTGACTGAGTTTGTTTGCGGGGTTTCCCATGACTTACTATGATGGGTTCTTCAACTTGGTAGCTTGTTGGTTGATGATCTTTTAGGAATAGAGTAATGATGATGGGATACAGTTTGCTACACTTGCGCGCTCTCCCTCTCTCTCTCTTTCTCCGTCTATGGAGCTGCATGCCTGCTGCATTTCTTCGTCCCATTGCCTGTAGGCTGCTTTCCTTTTGTCGTTTGTTATTATGTTTGTTGTTTTACACTTTTTGCAGTTTTTTTTGTGCACAGAAAGGTGTAACCCTTCTACAAAAGGCTGTTTTTCCCTGCCGGTCATGTTCCAGTATTTGTGCGCTTGCCAAGGCCCACACGTGGCGTCCACTCTCGTCGTAAGGTTATTTTTGTCAACCCCTCCCCGGCGGCTTGTCGGCCAAAGGTCAACACGACTTCCCCGGAACGTACATTTGTTTTGATGGCATGGTGAGCAGTGGGCAATGTATGGACAAACGTGCCGGCAACTGTTCTCTTGCTTCTGTGTTGCTAGCAGAAGCCCGAGTTGCATTAGTCGCTAAATTTTCGCTTCAAAGTTGTTAATGTTTAACTATTGCAACGTATGCAACGTGCAAGAATGAGCTTATGTGATTACATGGTCGAAGAGAAACAGTTTTTTGTGGTTTATAATTAACTGTTATATGAACGTTTTCCTTCTAATTTTCTTGTGAAATGAATAATTTCTCAAATTCTATTATTCCTTTGAGTTAGCACATATCCGGTCAACAATCGAGAACTATTCCTCAATTTTTGGAGCCTTAATTCTTGGCACATTAGGCTACACTTTCGTGCGTTTGTGGGCATGACATCTTGTACTCTCCAGTCAATGAAGTCTGGACGACGCATATATTTAGTTGTAGTTTGCCCCCCCCCCCCCCCCCTGGCATGTCTACCGTCTACCAATGTGTCGTACGTTATTAGTATGTTTAACCTATTCCCAATCAATGGCAAACGGAAGCGCAGCGACCGTGCTTCGCGCTGTACTTGACCCTGAGCAAAACCAAACATAGTTTGGTCAAACCGATGGCCGGTCGGTCAGTGACCGTATCAAGCTGCGCCATTCCAGAACAGTTTATGTGTGTGTGTGTGTGTGTCATGGGTTATGGGTGATTGTACAATCGATGTGCTAGAATTACAACTAAAAAAATGAAGCTTCAAGTTTGGAATTACAAGAAAAAAAAAGTTTTTTCATTGAATTGATTTTATTTACTTACACACTGTTTCATATTGCTTTCGAGGATGTGGTGGGGAAGCATTAAGTGGTGGGTGAAAAACCACAATCTCCTACTTTTTATCATAACATGCTTCCTTATTTGTGGTGTATGTGGTAAACATTTTCTTTAGAGTTCTTTATCTTGCGTATCCATTCATTGTAAAACTGTAATTCTGCTTGTTAAATGTCAGTATAAACATGGAATACTAGAACAACAGCTTTGAGATTCGATCAGACTGTGTCTGTAAAATAATCCACAAAAAGCCTTATAATTGAGACGAGACTGAGGGGAAACAGTGACACAAACATGATACGCGCATATGCCTGGCCTAATTAAGAAGTATTGTCTCTTTGCGTGTCAAACTTCATTTTCAACACGGTTTGAGAGCTACCCTTCTCTCCTTCTCTTTGAGAGCAACCACCATAAATACCAACGAAGTTTAGGGTTTTGCCCTAGCAAGCATAAATAAATGTCCCCAATTTCATAAAGAAAAACGCAAACCTTCAACGGTTTCGGAAGGACACACGGCACCACTGTCATCATACTTCTCCACCACACCGCATACTTCTTGTGGTAGCATTTCTTTTCCCCACGTCCCATGACAAAAACTTTCTCTCTGGCGCTAACCATTTTTCAGACGACCTTCGTGAAGGTCCTCTTTTCTTTTTGCGACTTGTACATACGTACGTGCAAGTGAAAACTCGTCTCGTCGGCGGTGGTTGGGATTCTTGAGGCCCGGGAAGGGTTGAAGACACACACACACACAAAGTTTCCCAGTTTCTGTCGTTCCCCAGGTCAGGAATTTCAAAGAACGGGGGGGGGGGGGGGGGATGACGCTAGTGGTGGTGTGGTGTGTGGCACTATTGATTGGCGACGTGATTGCTGCCGCTTCTCCGCCCCCAAACATCAGTTGGTCTGTAAAAATGCATTACACTGGAAGGAGGAGGAGGTGCAGTTTTTGTTGCTGGAAAAACCATGACCATCAGCATCATAGAGCAGGTTGTGTTAGTAGTGGCTGTTGGGACTCCCCGTGTCTCGACTTTTGGGGACGAGATTAAACTGTCTGCCGTCCTTGGGGTGGGGTTGTTGTCTGCAATCATTCGTTCAGAAGAAAAGCGCGCAGACAACAAAGAAAGCTAGCTACCTCAGACGTTTGGCGCGGGGAGAACATTTGGTATTTTGTTTGTGATTCGCAATCGGGGTGCTATGTGGCATATCTGATGATAGAAGCAGCCGGAGTAAAAGGGGATCACAATTTGGGAGATAGTTGCTGATACGAACGACTTTTCTTTTAGCTATCAAACGTCTAAATAATTGTTAAAATTGAATGAAAAGATTGAATGTTGAAACATCAACTTTGCAGGCCCTTCTGCTGGAACAAACTTCCTATGTTATAGATGGATATTATAAAGTTGTTCCTATCATTTCACACAATGATGGTGGTCGCTACTGTGTAGTGTAAATACTGAGCGTGATTGAGACACATCAAACCGCATCACAGCGCAATGTAAACTGATATGACCGATGATAAGGAAACCGCAAAGTCTCCCGAGCATGTATTTTAGCGTTAAGTGATGTTAAATGAATTGTTCCTAACATGTTGCTCTATTTTTGGGATACAACTTCTTGTATTCCCGACAATTTGAAGAATACTCTTCGTCTAACAACTCAAAATCCAGCCATTTCTGTTCCGCGTCTAAATGGTCTTTGCCTTTGCCTCTCTGACGTTGCGCCAATGTGTTGGTTCCGTTTTTCCTTACCTACTGGCTGCACTGCACTGCACAACTGCATGTGTGTTGTGCATTTATTTTGCAATTGTGGTGTGTTTGCGTGAAAAAAAAATGCCTTTATGCGAGTGTCTGCGCTCGCTTTTGTCTATGTGTGTGTGTGTTACTCACTGCACTGTTTGCCTGCTGCTGCTGCGTATACTGTATTATTGCACCCGTTGTGAATCGCGGATGCTCGTGCGCACAATGCTGCGTACATCAAACGGGCGGCGGCGCGCACGAGTAAGCGGGTTTTGCGCAGAAGGGTTCCGCCTATGTGTGTTGGTTGGTAGCTGTAGCTGAGTTTGCAAGTAGTAGACACAGGGGGTGGGTAGTGTGCTACATTGTAAGACCGTCATGGTGGCGATTTTGTAGTACTGAGTGTGTGTGTGGTGATGATGAATGGGGATGCGCAGCACTCGGAGTCGAAGTTTATGGGTGAATATGATTTAAGTTGTTTTTTGGGGATTTTATAATGCTACACTGCATTAGAAGTATAGCAAATTATGGTAAATCATTTTAAAAGTGACTATTTTATTGTATTTGTCATACATTTTATTGGATAAGTAAGACTTTTATAGACACAATTCTTATCTATGTGTGTGCGCGACTTGTTTTGTGCAGGTCAAGATGAGTTTTTATCGAATGAAAGAAGTATTGCGCACAAAAATGATTCCACATTGATATGTTGTTGGTGCATCTCTCTCTCTCTCTCTCTCTCTCTCTCTCTCTCGCTCTCTCGCTCTCTCTCTGGTGTGCATGTGTGAGTGTGTGTTGGTTACACGACGCCGGGTTTGGAATAATCTGCAATGGGATAATATTTGCGCAATATTGCAATAAATCAAACAGGGAGAGAAGATGCAGGAGAACAATACATGGCTGTACAAGGCTGACGCTTTCGTCAACATCAACCAAAATGTTTTGGTGGAAAATTTTTTGGTGAGAAAATGGCGACTGTGAGTGAAGTGAACGTTCCCCAGACGTTTTCGGTGATTTGAATTGGATCATAAATGAGCTAAATTTATCATGCTACACAATAGTGTTCATTCCACATCACAGCGAGAGCTGCATTTGGTAACGATATTCTTCGTTTGCTTCCCTGCTACTTTCACTTCCCGGTTTTTTTTTGCAGCGTTTTGTGTTTGTCTATGAAAATGAAAGTACATTTTCTCTCCACCAGATGCACACCGTGCCTTATTTAAGGCAGAAATGTGAAATGACATTTACAGTACAAACATTTTTGTTTATTTTTCTTGTATTAAAAAAAAAGAATAAATAACAAAGAATGTATATATGGTAACCCCTTTCTATGCCCTTGAAGGTATGTTTTTTAAAGTATAAAAACGCAGACAGCAAACTTAATCCAATGCACGGAGCCGCACATGTAGCTTATGCTTATCGCACACAATTTTGAGCTTTTTTTGTTTTGTTTTTTGTTTTCTGTTCATTTCAAAGCTTTACCAGCATGCATTGTTGTGGTAAAAAAAAGAGCTAGAGAGCGAGAAAGAGAGCGAGTGAATGAGATCGAAAACCCACACCAAAAAAAAAACATCAAAACAAACCTTGAAGCATGGGCAAAGCAAAATGGTAAACAACATCGCACAGCAGCAAACCGCAGGGGGACGAATGAAAATCGACACACACACAAAATAATAGTAATGGGTAAAACACAATGAGAGGAGGAGGGTCGTCGTCGTATGTTACTGCGCCATTTTCCGACTCAAATCGCGCATCGAGGTGTGCAAATTAAACCAAAAAAGGTCATCTTTTGTATTCTGCTTCAACTTAAGTGGATTAGTGGTAGGGTACTAAGCTTGTGCTAACGCTTTCGATGAAGCGATGTAACGTGTTGCGTTACGCAGTAACGCTTCGTTTAATGACAAACATACGTCATTGGTGAGGACAAACATGTTTGTATTTCTTCGAGACGACGTTGAAGATTTGCACTGAGAGCACTGAAGATGTGTAATGGAAATTTTGTGCGTCCCACAGCACTGGATGGAAATTTCCCTAATAACACACACACACACTAACACATGAAAATAGTAGCTCCTAAATAGTGTACGTACATTCGTGCTTTGTACGCGAATGCTACAGGTGTTATATTTTGTTTGTTTGCAACCAACATAAACGCAAACATGCTGCTGCTGCAGCTCACTCTCTCTCCTGCTTTTTCTCTCTCTCTCTTTCTTTCTTTTTTTCTTAGTGGAAGTTTGCACTCACTCATTCCCTTTAGCCATAGCGTTACGCGGCGAAAGAGAAACAAGAAGGCCAGTGAAATGTGCCGGCGCTTCGTCACTCTCACTACGGCCTCACGGGGAGCCGGGATGGTAGTAGGCCCTACATTCCGGCCTACTGTGTGTGTGTGTATGTGGAGAAGGGCAAACCGGTGGCGTGAATCTGTGTGTGTTTGTATGAAAAGAGAGATGCAGTTATGTAAAGATAGATTTCACCGCTCTCCAACACTATTGCACACGGGCACAAATACACACTTACACATTCCCACTCTCGCGCGCTCTCTCTCTCTCACTGTCTTTGAGCGCATGCCAGCAGCCAGCGTAGTACAACTCTCCAACCCTCCCAACAGTACTGGGGGGATGCTTCGATGGGGAAGGTGGCAACATAACAGAAAACCGTGAGCGCGCGCTAGTGATGGTGCGGTTCCGTTATTTCATGCTTACCGCGCGGCCTTCGGAAATACCACCTCTCCCAACATACACCCGACTAACGGAAGTGTAACTCACTGGTCTAACAGGGATTTTTTCCTCTCTTTCTCTCGCTTCTGGGACGCATAGTTTTGGGCAAAACATTTCAATTATGCTATGAGATAGGGAAGGGAATATATATTCATTTTCTCCATCTCGTCCATTAATCGACCAAACAGTAATTGAAGCATCTTTCCCGTTTTGCTGGATTTAAATCCTAGCTGAGTTGTTTCTTTCGCCGGTCTCTGCCAGCGCTGAGAGAGTTAGAGAGAGAGAGAGACACTCAATGTTTTGTACACGGCGTACGGCGGCCTACCGTGTTGTGTGTTCGCTCACAGATGGCCACGGCGGAGGTGGTAGCGCAACAGCATTGCCTACTATTACAATTACATTGCCGCTCACTACTAATGCAAACATGGACACACACATACACACGCACACCACTGTTAGCGGCATCAAACGTACGCAAACGCAAGAAGTAGGTCATCAAATCATACCGCGCTCGTCTCGCGTACTGTCACCCACCATCATCATCAACATCATCATCAACATCTTCCACCTTTACTCACACCCCAAAAAGCGCAAGTGCAAGTGGAGGGAGTAGTAAAAACTATATGAAGAATCTCACGTCGTTCTCCCATCCTGCAGGGTTGGGGTTTTCCTTTTGGTCGAGATATGTTGGAACGGGGGAGGGGGTGGATTTGAGGCACAAGCCGCTTTTTCACACACACAAAAAAATGGCCAACCGGATGGGTACTACAAGAGAGATTTCAGCAGAACACGGTGGTGTTGGGACCCAACCTCTCCGTACCACCGTTTTTCGGATGGATCCATCCGATGGAATGTGCTTTTGCTGGTGTAGTGGGATCGATCTGTGTCGTGACACCATTCTCGAGGGTAACAACATAAAAAAGCGCCTGGTATGCTGGAAGAGCTACCGTGTACATTCGGGCACCGCAAGCTTGCGGAATGCTGCGCCAGTTCTTGTTACAGCGGGCCCTCCTATTGTTTATCGCGCCAGGTTGATGGGTGCAATAAGTCATAGATTTTACCGGAACTTGGACCTTATTTGAGGCTTTATTTGATGAACTTTTTGAATACATTTGACTGGTGAACATCTGGTGATTTTTAGTATGTCTGTATTAGGCGGGATTACCAAGTAGACACAATCACGATATGATGGATATAAGCGATTACCAGTTATCAAAAAAGATTAAGAATCCAAGAAAAAGAATCCAAGTAGTATTGTAAAACCTAATGATCAATCCAATATTCAAAGAATCTCCAATTCTTGGTGGAATATTATTCTTATAAGATGATGCAAAAATCTCATCTATGTTCGTTTCAAAAGCTCATCCATCATTCACGAATCTGAAACAGCTTCTATTGGTTTGATTTTTTTGAAAATGTCAACTTAATTCTATGAAATTCTCTAAAAAAAAAACCTAATAAACATACTAGTGATGTGCTCTCTAGAGCGTACCCATGACTCCGAGTGGTTAACAGTCGTCCAGATTCAATCAGAGTTGATCGAAATCGGAGTCTGTTGGAGTCAATCGGAACCATCCAAGTTCAAGCGGGCCCCAAACAACTCCAGACGACTCCGAACGACTCCGGACTACCCCAGACGACTTCAGACGATTCCAGACGACTCCGAATTCGATAGACTCCTGGTGATTCTGGACGACTCCGAACTAATCTGGGCGACTCCGGAAGACTCTGACTTCGGACAACTCCGGACGATTCTGGACGACTCTGGACGACTCTGGACGACTCTGGACGACTCTGGACGACTCTGGACGACTCTGGACGACTCTGGACGACTCTGGACGACTCTGGACGACTCTGGACGACTCTGGACGACTCTGGACGACTCTGGGCAATTCTGGACGACTCCAGACGACTCCACAAGACTCCAGGCGACTCCAGACGACTCCAGACGACTCCGAATTCGAAAAACTCCTGGCGATTCCGGACGACTTGGAACTACTCTGAACGACTCCGAAGACTCTGGCTTCGGACAATTCTGGACGATTCTGGACGACTCCGAACAACTCTGGACAACTCCGGACGATTCTAAACATCTTCGAATTATGCTGTGCGGACCTACCTTCCGGAGTCGGCTGCCAAATTTTCAGAATCTCGGGCCGCTGTCCTCTAAGATTTTTTGCCAATTTTATCCATCACTAACAAAATACGTGTTTTTTTTTCCTATTCTGATTGCAGTGCAACTAAACGACAGAGACAAAGTCAGTTTGGGGATTTCGAGCTGGCTAAAAGTCCTTGGAACTGGCGGTAAGTTAGGTCGCGCCCTGGCAAACAATATCACACCGACGTTATACTACATAGTAATCCTCTCTGCTTTATCTTCTATGCAGCTTACGGCACGGTGTACTTGGTGCAAAAACTAACTGGTGTAGATAAGGACAAAATCTACGCCATGAAAGTGCTGAAGAAGGGCATCGTAAGCTTGAAGAAAAAGACAGCAGAACACACGCGAACGGAGCGACAGGTAGGCGTTAAACGCGCTAAATCCACTACATCCACTTCAAGATACTAATGTGCTACGTTTTTCCGTTTCTCAGGTGCTGGAAGCAATACAGGAAGCTCCGTTTCTGGTGACAATGCATTACGCCTTCCAGACCGACTCCAAGCTGTACCTGATCTTGGACTACGTGATCGGGGGCGAGCTGTTTACGTGCTGTGCAATCGAATGCATTTCGACGACCGGCCGTGCAGATCTACATCGCCGAGATAATAGTCGCCATCGAGCATCTGCATAAGGTAAATCCTGCCGTTGCGATCGGGAAGATTGTTTATACTAATCGAAAATTGCGTTCCCTCTGTCACAGCTGGGCATTGTGTATCGTGATATTAAGCTGGAAAACATTCTGGTCGACGTGGACGGGCACATCGTGCTGACCGATTTCGGGCTTTCGCGCGAGCTCGTGTACGAGAACGAGCGAGCGCACAGCTTCTGCGGCACGGTCGAGTATATGGCGCCCGAGATACTGAAGCCGACGCAGCAGGGTCACGACTCTGCCGTCGACTGGTGGTCGGTCGGTGTGCTAACGTTCGAGCTGCTCACCGGTGCGTCCCCCGTTCACCGCGGATCAGAACGAGATCGCCCGACGCATCACGGAAACGGAAGCGATCATCCCGGAGAACCTGTCGCCCGAGGCGACCGATTTCATCCGCCGGCTGCTGTGAAGGATCCGAAGCGCCGGCTCGGCAGCGGCAAGGGCGATGCGTCCGAGCTGAAGTCGCACCCGTTCCTGCGGTCGATCAACTGGTCCCGGCTGGTGCGGAAGCAGATCGAGGCGCCGTACCCGCCGCTGGCGGAGAACGATCGCGACACGCGCAACTTCAGCTCGGAGTTCACCAAGCAGAAGTGACGGAAAAGCCGTGCGAACCGCCAAAGAATGCAGATCGTTTGTTTAGGGTGGGTGTTGTAGGGCGCTGCCGGTTCCCCCAAGCCCAAGCGGAAATTAACGTGCTTCTCTTTTTGTGAAAGTTTTCGCTCAGGTTATTCCTACGTATCACCGAAGCTCCTTACCAAAAACGTCACCGATCGGAACAAGTTCATCCCGATCCACAACAAGCGCCCGCTGGAGAGTTACATTAGGAGAAGTGCGTCGAAGGTAAGAGGGAGTGTTGTTCGTCGCTTCTTTATCAAAAAAAAAATAATAATAATAATAATTCCGTTTCATAATCGGCCTACCGTTTGCGTTACCTTCCAGCAATCGCCCTTCTTCAGAAAGTACGAACTGACCAGCACGCCGTCCATCGGGTCCGGCGCCTACTCGACCTGCCTCAAGTGCCAGCGGTTGCGCAGCAACAGTGTCTTCGCCGTCAAGGTGCTCTTCAACCATCCGCACACGGCCGCGTTCGCGCGGCACGAGGCGGACGCGCTGCGCCAGTGCCAGGGCCACCCGCACGTGTGCGGTTCGTCGAGCTGCTGGAGGACGCTAACTACATCTATCTCGTGCTGGAGCTGCTCGAGGGTGGCGAGCTGCTGCAGCACCTCAACCGGCAGCAGCACCAGCTGACCGAGGGGCGAGTCCGGAGCTACTTTCTCAGCTGGTCGATGCGGTCGCCTACATCCACCGGCAAGGGTACGCCCATCGCGATCTGAAGCCGGAGAATGTGATGCTCGAGCGGTCGTCCTCCGACCAGCTGCGGCTGATCGATTTCGGCTTTGCCCAGCGGCTGGACAGCACGACGCACCGCAGCCCGCCGGTACGCTCGGATACGCGGCGCCCGAAGTGCTCGTCGGCAGCACGGGACAGAAGAGCACGGCCAGCAAACAGCTCGTACTCGCTCGAAACGACCGACCTCTGGTCGCTCGGCGTCATCCTCTACACGATGCTGTGCGGGCAGGCACCGTTCACGCGCGCCAGTTCTTCGGCCACGACAACCTCGCCTCGACGTCGAAGCAGATGGAAATCATCACCGACAAGATACGGCGCGGTTCGTTCGATCTCAGCTCGAGCATCTGGATGGGTGTGAGCGAAGGGGCGAAAAGTTTGGTACGCTCGCTACTGACGGTCAATCCGGACCAGCGCATCACCATGCAGGAGCTGCTCGGCCACGAGTGGCTGCTGTGCGAATCGTCCGGTGGTGGAAGGCGAGGGCAGCAGCATTCGCTCGCACCGTACAACCGGGGCCTGCCGAGCCAGGCCCGGCTACCGTACGAGCAGCTGCAGACGAACGTGCGCAACACGTACGACGCATTAAGCTGGCGGAGCAGGGCGGCTTCCGGTTGCAGAACGAGGGAAGCGCACGGCGGCAAAGGAGGCGGCTGCGCTAGTAGCGCAAACGGCGACGGTTTCCTCATCCCAGCACCACCACCACCGGTCCAACAATCGCGCGGAGAGTAGTAGTAGTAGCGGTGGGCAGGTGGTAAAATCGAACTCCAAAACAACCGCAGTGCCTGACCCCGTAACGCTTCTCGAGCAGTAAAGCCAGTAAACGAACCACTGCACACCACCAGGCAGAAGGAGGAAGTGGCGGCCGACCTGTCCGTATCGACGACGAAATCGGTCGAGTCGCAGTACAGCAGCTCGCTGGAGGAAAGCACCTCGAGCGGCATCGGGCGCAGCAAGAGCAGCAAAGAGCAGCCTGTCGCACTCGGGCAGCCCGATGCGCGATGCGCGCCACTTGTCGAACGGTTCCGTAGTGATCGTGCTCGACGACGACGAGGACGACAGTGACGAACGTACGACAGCAGCAGCAGCAGGAGGAGGGAGCAGCATCACAGTAGTGCAGCGATGCCGGAGACAAGCGTGCCGTCGACTGAGCCGACGGAACCATCGCCCGCTGAAGCGGAAAGCATTGCGCCGGCGGTGGAACGCGTGACGCTACAGGAGGATGAAAGTGATAAGGATAGTGAAGCGAAGGAAAGTGGGAAGGATTTAGAGGAGGAAAAACCGGCGGACGAAATAGTTGCCGACGG
>NW_024428494.1:0-26592 GCF_017562075.2 Anopheles merus | reverse complement strand
AAACTTCCCTTAAACTGCACCAGTTTAAGGGAATTTAGAAACAGTCCTATAAAATCAACTGTGATGCGGCTTTTTCGTTGCTTTCTTCTAGATTCGCTCGAAAATCCTATCGTTATAGTTGGTCAATGTACCCATTTTATTCCTAAATAATACCATTTTTTGTAGAATAATAACATCACAATAATTAGCTTTTGTTTTCTTCAAAAACCATAGCTATGAACGAAAAATGAGCTCGACGGCATCGTCCATCGATAGAAAAACGTCTAACTGACCACAGAGAAGGAGAGTGGAACAAGCTGTGATTCCAAAGCGAGCAACACGTGCCCAGAGTGTTAAACAATGAAATATGGAAAAGTACAAGCAGAGCAAATTTGCTATTTATATTATTATTACACATTACAGCTTCATCATACGGGAATGTGTAGCCCGATGCCGTGGAAGTTGCCGATCTACCCATGGAAATCTGAAGCAAAAAACATTTATGATTACACTACAAAGGCGTCACTAGATCGTAAACATCCTACGATCCCCGTAAGCCGAACCACGACGTGGAAGCAATGGAATCAACCCAGTCAGGCAGTAACACTCGCCCAATTTCAAATATTTATCTTCCACTAAGCCAATAACCGCATCTAAAAAGCAAGAGCACTATCATCCTTTGCTTCCAATGAAATGTAAGGAGTACTATCCTTTTCAATCGTAGAAGATAAGCATTTTATAAAATTCATGAAAAAGCATGTCAAACAACCTGGCAAGTCGCAAAACTCTTTCAAACACTGTCTTCTCGGTTGTACAGTGAAGCACTTGAAGCCGTAAATTGAAGCTAGATTCAGCGTCACAATGTCCATCACTGTTGATATCTGGACCAATCAATCACGACAGCTTTGGTGCAATGACTGCTCAATTTATCGACAAAGATTCTCAAATCGTTTAACCGTACGAAGTTCTTTCGTGCGAGGAAGGTTTGCGGCTGTGGGCCCTGCAAAATGGGCAAACTCATCGTAGTTTGAACCTTTTGCTGGGTCATTTGCGGCAGCATTTTCCCAACGCCAAGGATGCTCGGACGTTAATGAACACGCCCGCGTCAAGAAGCACGGGAGACAGCCATTACGCCTATCGCAGGGGGACGCTGTGGTACCAGGGTGTGGGGAAATGCCTTCTTTCATACTTTCGGTAAGAATATTAACTAAACCCGTGCATTTGGTAAAGTGTTAATCCCATTTTTTGTGTCGTTCCAGTGATGTTAAGCCAACCCAGGAGGGGTTTGAGTTGAATTTTTTTGTGGACGGCCTGTCGCTGTACAAAGCAGCTGGTCCCAATTCTGGCCCATCCTGATGCAGGTTCAAACGTGCCAAATACTCCGGTGATGATGGTTGCGATTTTTGTGGCGAATCGAAACCGTTAATCCTCGAGGAGTTTTTTTTTTGGCGATCAGTTCGTGGACGAAATAAACCACTTTTTATGAACGGCATGGTAATTGGAACCCTCTTTTACTGGTAGCCCCGCATGCTATCATAGGGATGTTCCAGCACGTGCATTCATGAAAGGTAGGTTGTTGATGAAGTGCCTTCTACATATACAGTGGAATGTGTGTCCGCTTACACGCACAGTGAAATACGGTACTATGCATTATTTCTAAGTATTTTTCGTTTCATTTTTGCAGGTGTTAAAGGCCATAATGCATACAGCGGGGGCCAGAAGTGCACGATCGTGGGTTGTTGGACGGACACCGGATGTACTTCGCGTATGATGCGGAACGCCCAGCCACGAAACCACAGCGACTTTGGCGATGACAAATTTCCGTCCACACGTCAACAAACGCACTCCCCTTACCAGACTATTAGGTTGTGATATCGTGGCGATTTTGTGTCGGCCGAAGATATGCACCTACTGTACAAGGGCGTGGAGGCCAAGTTGATCGATTTGTGGATAAACGGCTTCTTGGCCTGCCGTGTTACTTGCCACGCGGCAACAACGTCAAGTGTCGGAGCACTTGCGCCTGTTAAAGCTCCCTACAGATTATCAGTGCAGACAGCGCGGGCAGGGTGTACACATTTGTACCGTTGACACACCATTATGTTAATGAAGCCTTAAAGAAAAAAATATGCCAGCTTTGTGTTTTGTACTTTAGGGTAGGGTAAAGAATGAGAAATAGTTTAGTTACACAGGTGAAAGGAGAATTGTGAATGTAAAAATATGCTCTTCCCGTATCTCTCCTTAGCCCAACTTTGTGTATTGTGTTCAGATCAATCGGGCGAATAGTGAGCATGTTTGGGTTAGTGTTTGTGAAAGAATCAAAATGTTATTTCGTAGTCATATTCATAATATTTTACATTCTTTTAATACTTTAATGTATATGTTTTTAACTGTAACTAACTTAACTTAACTTTGAAATTAATTTACTAACCTAATGGAAATGTTGTCACTAAACTATCTTAAACTTAAACTTAACCTTACTCAAACTAACTGGCTTATTTTACGTATCGCAATACGCGTATGAAAAAGTTGCTAACGTAATGTTTGTTTATGGGACGAATTCGCCCATGATGCCGATCTTCGGAACAGCTCACATACGTTCGGGAAATGGGACATCGCTATTTATCGTTCCGCAGACCAACGGCATCTCAACACAAATGTGGCATCAGTACAGCTCCTTCACCTGCTTCAGCCGCTTGTCCATATGTCTGGACGTGATGTTGCAGTGCGGCCAACTCACGCAATTCCTCATATTACTTGTCGCTCAACTTTCTCTCCAAGTCGTTCAGCTCGTCCTCCGACCGTATAGGCTGCAGCGTGAAGTCCTCCGGGACGGAACGCAACTTCCATCCTCATCGCTACATAGAGTTGCTGCATTCGGTTTACCACGGCATCCAACACAGCCGTGGTTTTCCGGAAAACAGCGACCTCTTCAGCAAGGATTCGTTTTGCCGCCGTTAAAACGTCCAAGTGGCGATTATGTCGGCTGCCTGCTTGGCTGACTGGTTGGCGTTCTCGGTTATCAACCGGTACAAATCGGAGACGGTGGCTGAATCAACAGGGACTAATGGAGCGACGGTCCGTGATGCGGTGAAATCGGCAGGGGAGTTGCGGTGAAAAACGGTGGTGGCCCGAGCGGCGGTTGAGGCGGTGGTGGTCCGAGTTGCGGTGGGAGCAGCGGTCCGAGTTACGATGGGAGTAGCGGTCCGAGTTACGGTGGGAGCAGCGGCCCGAATTACGATTGGAGCAGCGGTCCGAGTTACGATGGAGCCAGCGGTCCGAATTACGATGGGATCGGTGATGGCCCGAGCGGCGGTTGAAGCGGGCTGCTGCAACCGGGATAGGTATAACGGTCCCCCTACCTGATCGTAGGCAGGCCGGATCGAGACGTCGTTGCAACTGACTCGGTTGCTACGGGGCGTGCTTGCTCAGCGGCGAGCCAGCCTGCGGTAGTCGCAAATTGAAAACCCATAATTTCACGGCACTGACTTACTTGAACCAGCGCTTGGGATTCCTGTCCGGAGACGGTGGGGATGGGAACGGCATGGGAACCGCTACTTTGAGGTGGCACAAATGATTCCCCCAATTCTCTCCGCCTCTTATACTCATTCAAGCCCTCCGCTGTCATGACCGTCGGACGCTTGGTCGATGGTCGGACATACTGGTTCGGGACCGCGAAGGTGCCTAGGCTGGAGGTGGTGCTGCCGGAGACAGAGGCGGCGGTAGTCCTGGTGATGGTGGTGGTGGTGGTTGTGGCCAATGTCGGCCAATCTGCCTCATCGAGCGGCAGCACGGTCCAGTGATGAAAATTCTTATCAGAACTCATTGTTTGCTAGGAGAAATAAAAAAATTGAATTAGAATCGTACACGTAATGGTAACCGCGGTCAAATGGTCTACACGGAACCGGCATGAAGGAAGATCACGAGAGCAGAACACTCCATCGATTGAAACTACACCCGGTAAGTAAAACACGAATAAATAATATATATACAACTCACCAATATATCCGTACTAATCCGCAACCACAAATAACACAACAGTACTCTGATCGTTGGTGTGAGGAGGCTAGCTAGCACGTATACACTTGTTCAACACTTGAGAAGGATGTGATAGAGAGGAGCGCAACGTACGCGCAATAAATACCCTCGGGCGAGGGGGTGAGGTACGAGAATACACCCGGGAGCGAGGAGGGGAGGTAAAGAAATATACCTGCGCAGGCAGGCAAAGGGGAAAAGCAACACACGCGCGCATACCAAGTACCAGAAGAGCATCCGTCAATAACAGATCAGCTAATTATTTTTTTTTTCCATTTAAATATATACAAACAGCTGTGACAGTTTTTTGCACCACCACATTTGAATTTTGGTCCTTTTAAATTGTTAGTAAGAGATGGACCACGTTGTCCCATTCGCCCTCTCGCTCCGTCTAGTCCGACTGCCCGAACTGCGCGATCCAGCGCAGAGATCGCTGAAGTCCCGCGCGGAGACCAGCCAAAATCTGCGCTGGCCAGCGCAGCTTTGGTACATTTCCTGCGCAGGAAACTGCTCGAATTTGCGCAGCGGGCGCGAGCATCATTTCGTATGCTTTGTGTGTTTCTTTCGTTCAGCGATCGCTCACACTCGCTGCGTATTTTTTTGTTATCTAAAGCTAAACAAAAAAGACAAACACGGGTAGATCTTTTTTCATCACTTTATTGAAACTTTACATAACTTTACACGATTTCACACATTTACATACAATATTAAACTAAAATAAAATCGATCGCTCCATCGATGCAAACGTTGAAGTGGCCGAATATCTACGTAGATCCTGTTGCACACGTTGATTGCTGTAAAAAAGGTATGAAATGAAGCTGCGCGATGTAAATAACATGCATTACGAATCATTCGGGCAACTTCATTTCAATGCGCACAACACTTGTACACTTGAACACTTAACAAAATTATAACACCAAGCGTCCAGGATAAGTCCTAAAGTCCTAGTCTAAGGACTGCCACACGTACGACTGCTTGCTGCGGATCCTGAAAGTACTGACGATTTCGTGTGGTAGCAAGAACGAGAGCACACAGAGGAACTTTCAGTGCAGCAGTGCAAGCGAGACACCGATATCAGCACAGCGCTGCGAGCAGATCAAACTGAGGCGCTGGCGGAAATTAAACGCACACATTTACAATTTACACATTTGTATCTGTGTTAGTGTCAAAACTGTGTAAAAAAACTAATGTTGGCCGTTCCGGTCCGAACCTAGTATAAAAGTTCCGTTCTTTATGTAGGCCGTTCCCTTCCGATCCTTTATACAAAATCGTTCCGTTCCGTTCATTCCGTTCTTTCCGTTCTTTCCGTTCCGTTCATTCCGTTCATTTCGTTCTTTCCGTTCATTCCGTTCTTCCGTTCATTCTGTTCATTCCGTTCCGTTCAATTCGTTCTTTCCGATCACTCTGTTCCGGCCTTTGCCGCTTCAATATTAGCCGGCATCGCGAATAAATGAACACATTTTAACAGTCGTTTAAAGTTCATTTGGTTTAACCGAGTTCATTTGTTGTTCATTCCTGTTAAAATAAACGATCGTCAAAACAGTTAACGACTGCTCGATATCGCATAAAGGCAAACACGGGGAAAAATTCGAGCTGTATAATTAAACGACTGTTAATTTGTATCGCATACGCTCTTAACGACTGGTCCTATGCCACCGTTAAACAAACGACTGTCACACGAATGATTCGTAATGCATGTTATGTACATCGCGCAGCTTCATTTCATACCTTTTTTACAGCAATCAACATGTGCAACAGGATCTACGAAGATATTCGGCCACTTCAACGTTTGCATCGATGGAGCGATCGATTTTATTTTAGTTTAATATTGTGTATGTAAATGTGTGAAATCGTGTAAAGTTATGTAAATGTTTCAATAAAGTGATGAAAAAAGATCTACCCGTGTTTGTTTTTTTGTTTAGCTTTAGATAACAAAAAAATACGCAGCGAGTGTGAGCGATTCGCTGAACGAAAGAAACACAACAAAACTCGTACCACTCAATAACACCGGCATGGGTAAAAACCTCGAACGGATCGTGCCTACATACGCTGGGATGATTATCCTCCTATGGGAATTTAAGTTACTGAAAGCCAAGCCTATTAGTGGTACAGGAAGGCTTTGACCGAAAATGGTCGTCGCATCTAAAAAGTTTTAAATGCTAGATAATAAATGCATGCTTTATATTAGCACAACTGGTACAGCTTGCTGGACATATGTTGCACCCATCTAGATTGGTGTCAGATATGATTTCAGATTGAAGAAACGCCTTTTCATATCCTATATACCATCTACACGGATATTAAGGCGGCCTTTGACAGTGTTTCCCACAGTATGCTTCTTGCTAAGCGTGACATACTCGGATTGCCACCTTCCCTGGTATTGTGGTTTAAATCTTATCTCGCCGATCGATGCTACGCGGTCAGACTGGTCAACATCTGTCCAGACATATCCGCGCTTCTTCCGATGTACCACAGGGCAGTAACCTGGCCCCCCTACTGTTACTGCTCTACATTAAAGACGTGATCTGGGTACTGGCCGACTCCAGTTGCCTTTTATACGCATATGATGCAAAAATCTACCGTGAGATCTGGAATCCCGAAGCCCATCAGCGTCTTCAAGTTTCCTTAATTGACTTCGAAACCTGGTGCAAACGGAACGCTTTAACTTCAGCATCGAGAAGTGTGCTGCCATCAAATTCAGTAGATCTCGTACGCCTGCACATAACACCAATATGCTAAAACGGACAAAGTCTTGAAAGGGTGTTTTGTGCCAAAGACCTCGGCGTCTATCTATGATCGGAAACATCGGAGCATACGGCGTCGTATGCTAGGACTAATTGGAAACATGACGCGTGCGCTCCGTGACCCCCTGTGCATCAAGACGCTTTACTGTGCTCTTGTTCGACCGTTGCTGGAATACGCATGCATTGTGTGGTGGCCTTCATCTACTCAGGCTATGGCACGACTAGATTCAATTCAGCGAAGGACAACACGCCTAAGCTCGCAGACCGTATTCAGCATGCCAGGTTGACATTCATCACCGAGCTTCTTAACGGGAGTATTGACTGTCTGTGCTGCTCTCGTGGGTTCAGCTATATGTACCAGCCAGATCACTTCTTTTGGTGCCCGTGACCCCATGATCTGCATGATCCGGTCGCTAAACTCTATTAGCGACATTTACGAGCCCGGTACCACGGCGATGGAACAAGCTACCTGTATCAGTATAACAAATCACTAACTTGCGGTTCAAAAAGTTTTGACAAGATTGAGAATTGGACACACCCGACTTACACATACATACAAAATAAAAAGGAATCACCGTTAATCTGCCCATTTGTGGATGTGATACAAGGGTGGAACACATTTTAATTAATTGTTTTGGATATTCCGCAGAAGGGAAGAAACACAGACTTGAAAAACTTTTGAATTTTTTAAAGGAAACTAATCTCTACAAACAAGTGTAGCAAATATGGATAAAAATATTTAAAAACATAACTTATATGGAAAAAGCATTAGAATTAACAAACATTTTCACCTTTCACCATTACCATAAGAACTCTTGTATTTTTTTCTTCTTTTTCTTGAACTTATAATTCGTTTTTTTTAAATCTCAAATAGTATTAGTGATTTCTGAATTTTAAAATACGAGAGACGAATGCTAAAAAGCCTCTTAAAAAAATAAAACAACAACAACAACTAACTTGCGTGTTCTGTATTTATATGTATATGTATACGTAGAAGAGCAGGTTCGAGTGGGCTATGCAGTCCCTTGACGATACGATCAACATTAAGAGTAAATAGAAAACCAGCTACTTATAAAAGTAGCTAGATATCTTACAATACTGTATTTACATATTCGGTCCAACACCCATAAGTTATTATTTTTGTATAAGTGATATGTATAAATTTATATACCAAAGGAATTTAAATAGGCTTTGTATACGAGGCAAAGACCAATTTGATGGTGGCAACATCAGCAGGCCTACCCATAAATAATCAGCATCTACGTAGGCTTGATGTACAGATAGGTGACGGCACGTTTGAAGTCGTCCCAGAATTCACCTATCTGGGATCAAAGGTCAGCACGACAACAGCATGGAAGTTCGGTTGGCAGCCAGCATCCTTGCGCGCAACTCGTCATTCTACAGCCTGAAAATTCAGTTCACCTCAAAGAACCAGTCACGACGGACGAAGCTGGGACTATATAGTACCTATATAGTACCTGTTCGTTCCCGATTGTAGCACATCACTACTATTGTTCCGATTGTGGCCCATCACTACCTTCGCGGATCGCTACAAATTGTTCGACGGGTCATCGATCGTTTCGTCATCACGCACACCATTAAAAATATGCATTATAAATAAAGCGGCAAAGCCAAATTCTAGACTCTCTCTTTGTCATTCAAATCCTCAGCAAGCAACACGCTTCGCGCATCTCAACAGCAACTCCTTGGCAAAACACAGTGGCACAGAACTACAAGCAAAACCACCCAGCTTGGTACCACAAAAAAGCACACAATCGGCTCTTTTCAGAGCCACGATTCTTTATTAAGACATCTGTAAAAAAAATACAAAACACAACGTAGGGTTCCGTACCAAACATTTGGTGCCGACAAACCAGGATTAGATATCCTGAAAAATTGTGTGCGTTCTGTGGCCACCGTGTGTGTTTCCAACTGTAAAGTTGTACACCGGTTTGTTTCATTCGCGGTCGTTTAAGTTCATTCGCGGCGCGTTGCGCTTCTCAAAGCGACACATAGTGTGTATGTGTGCGCTCGCGAATAATTGTGTACCACTCAGTGTACAAAATGCGTAACACAAAGTGTGTGTTCGTGCGCGTCATTCTCAAACTCATTCGCGGCGCGTAGCGCTTCTCAAAGCGACACATAGTGTGTATGTGTGCGCTCGCGAATACTCGTGTACCACTCAGTGTACAAACGCGTACCAAAAAGTGTGTGTTCTGTGCGCGTCATTCTCAAACTCATTCGCGGCGCGAAGCGCTTCTCAAAGCGAGACATAGTGTGTATGTGTGCGCTCGCGAATAATTGTGTACCACTCAGTGTACAAAACGCGTACCACAAAGTGTGTGTTCTGTGCGCGTCATTCTCAAACTCATTCGCGGCGCGTAGCGCTTCTCAAAGCGACACATAGTGTGTATGTGTGCGCTCGCGAATACTCGTGTACCACCCACGGTGCAATACGCGTACCACAAAGTGTGTTCTGTGCGCGTCATTCTCAAACTCATTCGCGGTACGTAGCGCTTCACAAGCGACACACAGTGTGTGTGTGTGTGCTCGCGAATAATCGTGTACCACTCAGTGTACAAAAGGCGCTTCACAATTCGTGTGATCCATGCGCATTATCCTTGGTGCGCTATCTCGCGGCGCATATTCTTCGCAAGACAATCAATAATTGTCTGTGCATTTCGCAAAATTTTGTGTACCTCCTCCGAGTACAAAAGTAAAGTGATTTTCTCAAGCAACCGTGTTTGCTCAGTGAACATTAAAAATGACAAAAGCAGACAAGCTTAAGTCAAGGCAAGCCAAACGGCAAAGCCTCATTGTGTCTATGCAGCGGCTTGCGCAGTTTGCAAAAGACTATACTCCTCAACAACAACAGCAAATACCGACCGACTTGATCGGTTGTCGAAAAATTTGGGAATGTTTCCAAATGGTGCAGGAAGACTGCGAGGAATGGGACGATTCCGAAAATGCTACCAGCGAAAACGAAGCGTTATTGTCACAAGCAGAGGAGCTTTACTTCGAAACAAAGGCCGCGTTAACAAGGTACATTCCGGAAACAGCAGATCAGGTAAAAGAAGAGGTTACCCCGCCAGCAAACGTAAGTGTTAAACTACCTATCATTTCATTACCTGAATTTTGTGGTGAGCTCACAGAGTGGCTATCCTTTTATGACACCTTTGTTTCACTTGTTCATAATTCTGAAGAAATTTCCAACATCCAAAAATTTCATTACTTGCGTGCGTCCCTCAAAGGGGAAGCTGCCGGAATAATACAACCATTCCTATTACAGCAGAAAACTATCAGGTGGCTTGGAAAGCTCTTTTGAATCGATATTCCAATAAAGTACATCTTCGTAAAATGCACACACGTGCATTGTTCGAGCTTCCAAAGCTAACCAATAGTCACGCCCCAGACTTGCGACAATTGGCTAACCAATTTCAGCTACACATCGATATCTTAAAACAATTAGAGGAGAGCATTCCTGACAACAGCACAATTTTTGTGGAACTTCTTGCTACCAAATTGGATAAAGCAACATTACAAGCATGGGAAGAACACACATTCCCAAGACATCCAGCCAACTCATCCAAATATGACAAAACTTCTTGTTGAAAAGAGCTCAAACAATTGAAGCATTAGCGTTGCAGACAGGTAACCGCCCCACACATCTCATTCGAAAATGGGTATACCTAACCATAAATTTCCAAGAAAATGAGCACTAACACAATTAGTGTGAAACAGGACAACACACACACTTGTCCTGCATGCAAAAAAGATGGTCACACGTTGCATCAGTGTCAATCCTTTATCGCTATGCCATGTAAGACGCGTCAAGCGTTTGTATCACGAAACAAACTTTGTATCAATTGCTTGAGAAGTGGACATTTCTTTCAACAATGCCCTTCTAAGTACTCTTGCCGAATTTGTAAAAGGAAGCATCATTCTATTTTACACTATGAAACGCAAACAAATAATAACCCTGAATCAGAAAGCACCACATCTGAATCAAATATCATGGCAACTTTGCATACAATTAGTTCTGAGCACAGTCCCCAAAACGTGCTTCTCGCAACTGTACTACTACAAGTGGTCGACAAATATGGCCAAAAACATTTTGCACGAGCCTTATTGGACAATGGTTCACAGCCAAACGCAATTAGTGAAAGATTGTGTCAGCAGTTACATTTAACTCGAAAAATGTTAACGTTTCCATTGTCGGAGTTGATGGTACAAAAACAAGCGCAAGGTATCAAATACAAGCGGAAGTACAATCGCGAATAAATAATTCGCAACAACAATGAACTTTCTAGTTTTGAAAAGGTTGCTAGTGACACACCAATTACACCAGTACCAGCTCATTTTTGGAATGTACCTGCTTCATATCAACTTGCTGATCCTCACTTCAGCACACCAGGGCGCATTGACATGATCATTGGGGCAGGACATTTTATTCATTGCTAGGTCCAGGAAGACAAAAATTACCAAACAACAACCAACTTGTTGAAACTGTGTTGGATGGATTATGACCGGCAATATTCCATCCCAAATCATCAAACGAAGTTACATGTCACGTAGTAACCATGCATCCCACCATTGAAGAACAAATAGAACGATTTTGGAAGATAGATGAACTTCACAATTCAAGTTATAGTCTCAACGAAAGAGAATGCGAAAACCATTTCAAGAAAACAGTCTCCCGCGACCACAATGGTCGATATATAGTTGAAATGCCAAAACATCCTGATATCACTCAAATGCTTGGTGATTCTAAAAACACAGCTATGCGCAGATTTCAACTACTTGAAAAACGATTAGAAAGCGATACACATCTCAAGGCTCAATATCACAAGTTTATGCATGAATATATAACGTTGGGGCACATGACTCTAGTCCCAAGAGAACGGGAAGATTGTCAGGAGCATTTTATCTTCCCACCATCCTGTGCTGAAGGATTCTAGCTCTACCACCAAGGTCAGAGTTGTGTTTGACGGCTCTGCCAAAACCAGTACCGGTAAATCACTGAACGATGCCTTACTAGTAGGGGCGGTGGTACAGGAAGAATTATTGACATTAATTATCAGATTTCGAAAATATGAAATAGCACTCATAGCTGACATCGAAAAGATGTATCGGCAGGTTACTACAGAAGGGTGGCTTTCTCCTTCGCAAATGGTGTTCCAACGCTCCAGCAGTATTAGCTGACCTACCACCTGAACTTGTTGCCACCCATTCTTCCGTCAATTTTGATCCAGATGAAAGTATCAAAACCTTGGGCATATGCTGGGAGCCTATGTCAGACAATTTCGTATCAACATAAACATTAATATAATCAAGAGCCCTTATACCAAACGAAAGGTTCTATCAACCATAGCACAACTATATGATCCACTTGGATTGATTACCCCTATAACTATACGAGCTAAAATACTAATGCAACAATTGTGGCTATTGAACTTGGATTGGGATTCAACAATTTCCCCATCATTACAAAATTCATGGGCAGAATTTCTCGAGCAAATCCCTACACTTACTAACTTTCGAATTGACCGTTTGCTTTTCAACCACACTATGAACAAATTGAAATCCATTGTTTTTCCGACGCTTCTGAAAGTGCTTACGGTGCGTGTGTGTATGTACGCACAGAAGACAAACACGGTTCCGCACGCGTAAATTTACTAACATCAAAATCGCGAGTTGCTCCATTGAAACCTTTAACCATTCCACGACTTGAATTATCTGCTGCATTACTTGGAGCTAGACTATTCAAAAAGGTACAACATGCATTAGATATTCCACTTGACACATGCTATTTCTGGTCGGACTCTACTGTACTCTTGGTTGGCTAAAAGCTACTCCTAGAACATGGAAAACTTTCGTAGCTAATCGAGTAGCTGAAATACAAGAACTAACTCATGGCTTCCAATGGCAGCATGTTTCTGGCAAGGAAAACCCAGCTGATATGATATCTAGAGGAGTAGCGGTGAATGAATTCCTCAGTAGTGATCTATGGCGGCATGGTCCTTCCTGGCTTCGTGAACCCAAAGGCTCTTGGCCCTTGCAAACCCCGGATAACAAAATAACCGTAGAGGACGAACGAAAGGTATCTATCCTAACAACTCAAGTGACTGAAATAAATCCAATATTTCAACGTTTTTCTACACTACAACCATTACTTCGTATTTTTGGTTTCTGTTTGCGATTCATTAACAACACTCGCAAATCAAATAAAAGAATATCGCTTAATGTTCTACTGGTAAAGGAGATACAACATGCTAAACGAGCCCTATGCAAAATGGTACAAGCTACTGAATTCTCTGTTGAACTACAAGCCTTAAAAAGAAATGAAGGGTTAGCTAAGGTTTCTTCTATTCGACTTCTTAATCCATTTATTGATAACGATGGATTAATACGCGTTGGTGGCCGGTGCGCCATTCTGATCTGAGCCACGATGCTAAGCATCCCATCCTCATGCCAGCTTTCCATCCTTTCACTCGCCTTCTAATCATGGATCATCATCTGAAAACGATGCACGGCGGAGTGAGCATGACATTATCATCTATTCGTGAAGAAATATGGCCATTGAACGGCATGAGAGCCGTTAGAAGTGTAACTCGAACTTGTTTTAATTGTGTAAGAGCTAATCCCACCCCAATAATCCAACCTATTGGTCAATTACCAATATCACGTGTAACAATAAATGAAGTTTTCTCCTGCGTTGGTGTGGATTATTGTGGTCCACTTTATTTGCGTCCATCTCATCGCAAGGCTGCATCTCCAAAAGCATATGTATGCGTATTTGTTTGTATGAGCACCAAGGCTGTACATTTAGAACTCGCAGGTGACTTGAGTACCACCACTTTTTGATGGCCTTGGATCGATTCGTATCACGACGAGGAAAACCGAAAAACATATACTCAGATAATGGTACCAACTTTATTGGTGCAAAGAATGCATTGCATGAAATTTATCAATTCCTTCATAAAGATAATAACAAAATAACTAATCATTTGTCTAACGAAAACATTCAGTGGCATCTAATACCACCACGTGCTCCTAATTTCGGTGGACTTGGGAAGCCGCAGTTAAGGTAGCTAAAACTCATCTAGTTCGGCAGCTTGGCACAGCTCAACTTTCATACGAATCCATGTGTACTCTATTAACAAAAATTGAAGGATGTATGAATTCAAGACCACTATTACCACTATCACAAGATCCAAATGATTTATCACCTTTAACACCCCAGCACTTTTTATTACTCAAGGATCCCAGGCATTGCCTGAAGCCAATTTACAGCATATACCAACTAACCGACTATCCCACTATCAATTGATACAGAAGTTATCTCAAAACTTCTGGCTTAGATGGACCAAGGAGTATTTAACATCATTGCATAACCAACGTAACATCAGCCGTAAACAACATAAACTTTCCATAGGCGACTTGGTAATCATGAAAGACGATCAACTACCTCCATTGAAGTGGCCTTTGGCACGCATTGTATCATTGCATTTAGGAACTGATGCTGTGGCACGAGTAGCTACCCTTCGGACCGCTTCTGGAATCATGAAAAGACCAGTCTCCAAGATATGTGCCTTAGAGTGCCAGACCGAGGAATAAGTTTTGGGAATTGTTCCCAAAAGGTGGCCGGTATGTTCGTTCCCGATTGTAGCACATCACTACTATTGTTCCGATTGTGGCCCATCACTACCTTCGCGGATCGCTACAAATTGTTCGACGGGTCATCGATCGTTTCGTCATCACGCACACCATTAAAAAATATGCATTATAAATAAAGCGGCAAAGCCAAATTCTAGACTCTCTCTTTGTCATTCAAATCCTCAGCAAGCAACACGCTTCGCGCATCTCAACAGCTCCTTGGCAAACACAAGTGGCACAGAACTCCAAGCAAAACCACCCAGCTTGGTACCACAAAAAGCACACAATCGGCTCTTTTCAGAGCCACCGATTCTTTATTAAGAACATCTGTAAAAAAATACAAAACACAACGTAGGGTTCCGTACCAAACAGTACCAGTACTCACATACGCCTCTGAGACATGGACACTGTCCAAATCTGACGAAACCCTCCTAGCCGCGTTCGAGAGGAAGATGCTCAGAAAGATACTTGGCATAATAAGATGTGTGGAAGGACAATGGAGGAGCCGCTATAATGACGAGCTATACGAGATGTACGGCGACCTCACTGTCGTACAGCGTATAAAGCTCGCCAGGCTCCGGTGGGCTGGCCATGTTATACGCATGGAAACGGATGACCCAGCCCGTCTTTTTAGACCGTCCACAAGGACAGAGGAGGCGTGGTAGGCCCAAATTGAGGTGGCAAGATGGCGTGGAGGCGTCCGCCATTAAGGCCGGGATAACGGACTGGCAGACGAAGGCGCGAGACGGTGAGCAGTTTCAGACACTCCTGAGGCAGGCCAAGACCACAAAGCGGTTGTAGCACCGGATAAGTAAGTAACTAAGTGTCTCGGTAGGTAAAACGAGTAGGAAAAAAATTTTTTGGGCACACATTTGTGGCCATTATTATCAGTTTTCTTAGGAACGTCCAAGGCAGATATATTCGGTACGCCGGTCAAAGATAGGATCGACAGATTAATTCGACATGGAAACAATCATTGATTCATATAAAAATAAAAATAAAACGTAAGTTTTTTTGTTCTCCCAAATAAATAATCATCATAGTCATATCATTTCTTTGTTTTTAGACAATACAAGCAACAGAAAAGGCATTGCACTTGATCCAGCTGGTTGGAACGTATCAATGCCTGTGGAAGGATTCCGAGCGGCAATATAAAAACAACGAAATCCGCCACCAGGCTTGGCGAGAAATTGGAGCAACGCTAGAAGAAAAACCAGAGGAAGGCCAGGAAAAAAGGGAAAAACTTGATGAACACATACAGACGCACCAAAAATGAAATTGCACGAAACCAAACAACGGGTTCCGGTAAGTAAAATTCACTAATTTACCAGGCTGTTTTCAAAATATAATATTTTATTTGTGTTTTGATACTGTTTTTTAGGCGCCAGCAAAATCTTGCAGAATATTTGGTACGGCTACGAAGCCATATCGTTTCTGCACGACACGGTTGTTCCGCGTCGAACGCTAAATAGGGTAAGTAAAAAAGTGTGTATGTAGAACGGTAATGGTTGCCTGCTGAATTTCACATTCAGATATTCTACGAGAGTGTGGTAGAGAATACGGAAGTGGATCGTTTAATTTCAAATGCCGCGCCAAGTGCAATCGGGTGTTTTGAAACACTCTAGTCGGTCTCAAAGCAACATGTCGAAGAGGTAACATTGAAGTAGTGGATTCAATGTTAGATTCTTCTGATGTAGATGCCGTATTGCTAGAGCGTGCAAAAAGTGTTGAATTATAGTTCTAAAGTAGATGTCTGCGTTTAAAATTGTGCAGATGTATTGTTGCAAGGACAACTTTTTCCGCTACATCTGGTTTCAATTCCATGGCTTTTGACAAAACTCTCCATAGCTTTGCATCAATATCAAAACCGTTTTCAACTATTCTACGCGCGCGTGAATGTCTGTAATTGAACAAACGTTCAATTGAGTTTGCTACATGCATTCCGCTGAAAGGCAATATTCTTTAAATGCAAAGGCTTGATTACCCAAAAAGAAATATATTGGAATTATAGTAAGCCGTATTTGGGTTATGAGTAATTTAATCATAGTAACCTATGAATTTGTGTAGTTATAAGTTTTTGTATGAAATACAATTCATTCTGTTTCTAACCGTACACCAAGCTGGTTGACTGCATTTCCTCCAATAAAATATGGCACCTCGATGTTGTAGGGAATTTGAAAAATTTCAGGAACAGGTATATTTAACTCCCGTCGCTCCAGCCTTTCGTATAGCACGGTTTGCTAAGACATCTCTATCTGAGATACGCCCTTGACAACCGACATCAGCAAAATAAAAATGCAATTAGCGTCCACTATACCTAACAGCACGATGCTAAAGTTTTGTTTGTAGTTGAAAAATTGGCTTTGATTCTATCTCCAAACGTCGATGCGATCGGATGGTTATCACGATCGCTCCAAAGCAACAGATCGAAATCGCTCAAAGCCGAAAGTTCACCGACTGCCATTTTCGTAGTATTACTGTTTGTCCTGGTTGTGAGTGTGAAGTCCTACTTATGTGTAACGAGTGTATTTCGTATAACGCACCACATGCCTAGCGTAAGCTGTGTGGCAAATGTGTATATTGTGCTGAATGTGTAGAGTGTACATAGTACCGTTACCGTCTCCGCCTTTATGAGTAGATATCAGTGCGTGATGTTAGATTGATGACAAAGTTCTTATAGTTTTGCACGTATTAGTATTTTGTTTTTTTTTCTTTCTTTATTTTTTCTTACTTTGTTTTTTCCCCGTGGTATTTGTATTAAATACTTATATCTGTGTGCCTCCAACTATTGTGACCAATATGGCCATTATGGAAATTTTAACGATTTCCTCAGATGAAGCGTTTACTACGTTATCCCATAAGAAAAGGAAAGCACCTGTAGTAGTAGAAGAAGGAACCATTTGCAAAAAAGTTTTTGCCACCGTCACATCAATGTCGACTGACAAAGCAAGACATGGTGAATACCCTTCTTGCTACCGGGGAGACTTTCGCGTCTTCATGATGCCCAGAAAAAGTGATCTCAACCTTGTGGCTATAACTGCATCCCTGCATAAAAGCTATCCTGCGGTAACCGATGTATTTCGTGTTCGTACTAACCGGATACGAATCACCGTTAGCGACCGAATGCAGGCGAACGCTATAGCAGCTGATCCACAATTCACTGATCACTACCTGTTGTATATCTCAGGTGGAATAGTTGAGGTAGCAGGAGTCATAGAGGAGCTGGATATTCCATCCGAAGAACTGCTAAAGTTGGGAATGGGTGCTTTCCGGACTCTTTCCACTTCAGGGGTGAGGGTGATTGCGGTGAAACCACTTTACACCTCTTCCACAGTAAACGGGCAAAAGACGTACACGGAAACAAAATCAAAGCGCGTTACGCTTGAGGGAACTGTACTTCCTAGTTTCTTGGTGCGTGAAGGGCCTCGCATTCCTATTGCAAGACCCTTTGTTCCCAAGATTCCAATATGCGAGAAATGTAGTGAAATCGGTCATACAAAAGATTTTTGCAGCAACAAATTTAAATGTTTTCAATTCCAAGGTCAACATCCGTCATCGGATTGCAGTGCCATTCAAATGTGCTCAATGTAAAAATCATTGGCATGAACTAAAAGAGTGCCCGGTGTACAAGAAGTCGCCAAATGAACTTAAAAAAAGCCCAGTACCAATTGGCTCGTGGGTCATATGCTGCAGTTCTAGCGAATGGTAGCTCGACCAAAAACACATACAGCGTGCTAGCTGAAAAGCTCACATCGGTCAACCAGGAACCAGTACCTAAAATCTCGGAGGTGATAATAACAGGGAAAAGATCCGTGAATCGTCGTCGCCCTAGGAAAACCCCTATGAAGGCTACGACTCCTAAAGAGAAGAAAGCTTCTCAAAGTTATGAGAAGAAAACAACTTCTCTCCAGGCACCAACTAGTCTAGCACGTGCCCTTCGTCCCAGAAAACCTAACAATCTTTTGCTAGACGAGGATCTTCCATCACTCCCTTCTCCTTCCCTCCTCCGAAATCTCCAGCCCAAGCCAGATCCAAAAAAGAAACCTCGACGAAAGGTTCAGTCGCTATCCATATCAGCGCGACTCATTGATTACAGCGCTTGCTTTTCCAGATCCATTGAAAAGCATAATTGCTAGGACACGACCAATGTTGAACAGCGCAATAAAGCAATGGCTTGGACAATGGCCTGCTTTGAGTTCGTTGGTACAATTGGAACATTAACCCGTCCATGGCTAACATACTCCAATTGAATTGTAGAAGTTTTCTTGGAAAAATAGATATGTTTGAAGTACAGGTATACAAACACAACATAGATGTATTTGTCCTATCAGAAACTTGGCTTTCCCCTGATAAAGTTTCCTTCCACTCATATACTATTGTACGCCAAGATCGAAACACTATAGATAGAGTTATGCGTGGTGGGGGAGTATTCATAGGAGTACGAAAAAACATATAATTCTTTTGAATATCCCTCCCCTCACTATTAATTATCGAATGTGTCGCAATCCGGGCAAAGATAAACGATCTTGATTCATCCTTTGCATCTGTATATATCCCACCGGAAGCCGAGATTGAACTTGAGAAAATCTAAAAGGATCTTGAAATAATAGCATCTAATATGAAACACCTTTTTTCATCCTGGGAGATTTCAATTCTCATGAATACGACTGGGGATGCACACGAGACGACCCACGTGCTCCAGTCATTAGGGACTTTTGGGACAACCATAGATTGGTAATATTAAACTCCGGCGATGCTCCTAGAGTGGCAGGGCCTTCGACGCGTGACAGTTCAATAGACCTGTCTCTATGCTCACTGTCGCTTGCTCTAGATACTCTGTGGAAGGTTATCCAAGACCCTAATGGCAGCGATCACTTACCAATTAAAATGAAAATCACTAGAGGAAGGCGCCCAATCAATAGCATACCTGGCAACTACGACATGACAAGGAATATTGATTGGGCGAGATACAACGCAATAATCTCAGTGAGGCTGTCATCTGTGACATCCATTTTTGAACCACTAGTCGAATAAAAAAATCTCGTTGACTGTGAAAATGAGTGCGCTCTTGCAGCCCAAACAAGAGAGCCCCGCCAAATAAGGACGCATACCAAACCTCCCCCTCCTTGGTGGGACAGAGACTGCCAAACTGCACACGTAGCCAAGCGAAAGGCATTTGGACAATATAAACTCCATGACTCCATTGCCTTATTCGAAAAATATGAGGCACTGGAGAGAACATGTAGAAACTTACTTTAAAGCGAAAAAGAGAGGATTCTGGCGCAAATTTGCCAAAATCTCCCGCCTGACACTTCGCTACGTGCGTTGTGGACAATGGGTAGAAGGATGCGAAACAGCACAATTAGCGGAACTTGGGGCAAGTGTGCCACCTTAAGCATTTCAAGTTATAACTCACTAAAACGTGTTTTTCAAAAGCCGATTTAAATCTCATAACCATTTTACATCTATTTCCTCACTTATAAATGAGTTTCGCTTGAAAAAAGTGCAAACAAAACAGTTTTTGAAGCGTTTTAAAAGGGTCCAAAAAGACGTTGTTTTTTGGGCTATGGGGCAAGAGTGCCACTCGTATGGGGCAAGACGGCCACCTGGTTAAAATAACCGTGTTTCTTAGATAATTGGAAATTATTACGTTTATACCACTAGTATATGTATTCCTACATGTATTTAGTCCTCAATGAACCCTTTTTGACCACCAACTGTACCACAATATGGTTTGTTACTGTTCTGTTTTTCCGGGGTGGAATCCGCTCACAATAGCGCACCATTCTGCAGCACGCTACAACAATGTTTACATTTTTGACAGCTCGCACCAATGAAAGATGGTGGTACACTTGCCCCAAACAGAGATGGCACACTTGCCCCAAAAGTTGTAACTTTTTTGAAATTGAATTTTTCAGTGACGAAAAGAATTTTTTTTCAACTAACCCCACAAAAAATTTCACGTTTTCTCAGCTATACGGTGGTGTAAATATTTTCTCGGTTGATTGTTCGCACGATTTTTGAGAGCTTATTTGGTTGGATTAAAAAATTATAATATTCTGCTCACTTTTGAAACTCAATATAAATCAGTTTAAAACAAAGGGAAATATCGATTGGTCTATATGAAGAAATTAGGCTCAGAATACCTAGTCATTGGAAAGCAACCAACTGTATACACAATTGATCATTAAATTAAAGTTTTTAAGGAAAAATGCTTGGTGGCACTCTTGCCCCGTATGGCACACTTGCCCCAAATTCCGCTACAAATGAAAGCGAAAGATTTTCAGGAGACTGGCTTTTTCAGTTCGCCGAAAGAGTCTGTCCAGACTTAGTTCCAGCACAGAAATTTAAACAATATGCGCCTTGCAGTGATTCCTAGCTTGGATGCACCTTTCTCCATGGTCGAGCTATCCCTAGCTCTCCTTTCTTGCAATAATTCTTCCCCCGGACTGGATAAGAATAGGAGTAGTCTTCTCCGAAACTTTCAAGACGTGGCGAAGAAGCGGGTATTGATGATATTTAACAAAATGATAGATCTCTATATAGTCCCGCAAGAATAGAGAGAGGTGAAAGTAGTCGCCATCTTGACACCCGGCAAACCGTCATCAGAGCACGGGTCTTACAGACCTATATCCTATATCGTGCTTGCGCAAGTTATTCGAGAGGATGATTCATTTCGATTGGACAACTGGTTGGAATCTAACAACTTGTTGTCCAGTACCCATTTAGTTTTCGCAAAGGTAAGGATACAAACGATTGTTTGGCGCTTCTTGTTTCAGAAATATAGCTGGCACATACTCGTAGATATGTTGGCCTCTGTATTTCTAGATATAAAAGGGGCATTTGACTCAGTATCGATTAGCATACTAGGTCTAAAACTTCAAAACGCGGGGTCAAGTCCTTAACTAAAACGCTTACTTTTGCAACCTCCTTTCTGAAAAGGCAATGAATTTCGATAATGGTCTCGCTCAAACAAGACGGATCCGTTATTTTGGACTACCACAAGGGTACTGTTTGAGCCCCATTTTATACAACTTTGATGTAAATGATATCGATTCATGTCTTGCACCAAACTGCAACCTAAGGCAATTGTTAGACGACGGTGTTGTGTCTGTCGCTAGCAAAGACATCGTAGGTCTTCAAAATCCTTTGCAAACCACGCTGAGCAATTTGGAAAAGTGGTCAAACAACTTGGGAATCGAGTTTTCCCCAGAAAAAAACTGAAATACTTATTTTTTCATTCCACTACGATACACCAAAAAATAGGCTTGAGAACGTGTACAAACCAAAGTTTGACGTATTTTTATATGGAGAAAAAATCACGATTGCTTAAACTTTTAGATACCAAGGGGTTTGGTTTAACAGTAAAAATGTTTGGACGTCACATATAGAACAACTGGCAAGAAAATGTGCCAAAAGAATTACCTTTCTTAAGTGGGGCGCACACCCACTATATCTCCTAAGACTTTACTAGACAACGATTTTATCCGTCTTGGAATATGGTTGCATATGCTTCCATTGGGCATCCAAGACACATTTAATAAAACTAGAACGCATACAATATCGTTGTCTTAGAATTGCGCTGGGATGTATGAAATTCACCCATAATATGTCCCTTGAAGTGTTGAAGTGTTGTCTAGAGTGATGCCGCTAATACTACGTTTTGAACAGTTAACGCTTCGCCATCTACTTCGTTCCACAATATCTAATCCACTAGTGATTGATAATTTCAAATCTCTACAAGAGGCAGGTTCTAACTGCAAAATCATGAAGATATATCAGGATTTTGTATCTTTACAGGCTAACCCTAGTGCTTCACAAGCAATCAGCTGCGCTAATCTACCGGAGTCCTACAATTCCCTATTGGTAACTGATTCATCTTTGCAAGAGGAAACAAAGAACATACCAAACGATCTTCGCTGGAGGACAATTCCCAGCATTTTTGTGAACAAGTATGGCCATTCCAACGAAAAACAATATTTTACCGACGGATCCTTTTCAGACGTGGGCACGGGCTTTGGTGTATATAATACATCCAAACTAGTGATGCGCATTGCGTTCCGAACCTGCCAGGTGCGATCCGTTCCAGTATGCAAGCATCCGGACCGCGATCCTTATTTTTAACCCAAGCAGGTTCAAACTGAACCTGTTGCTCCCACCGTTCTTTGCGATCCGACCTGAACAGACTGTTATCAACGATCTTATCGATCCGATCTGAACCGGCTGCTCTCAGAGTTCTCGGCGATCTGTGCTGGGCCGGTTGCTCTCAGTGCTTATTACGATCCGGCCTAGAACGCACGACATTCTGCTCTCTTTGTATTGATGAGCCGTTTTGCTGTAAACAAATCATCCAGGTTCAATTTAAACCTGTTTCTCTCAGCGTTCTTTTCGATCCAGTCTGGAACGCACGATCATCTGCTCTCTTTCATACGATGAGCCGATTTGGTACGTACAAAGGAAGCAGGTAAAATCTGAACCTGTTTCTCTCAGCGTTCTTTTCGTTCCGGTAAAGAACGGCGTTCTCTTCTCTTTTGCTTCTTTCTAGTATGGACACACACACACATTCTGTCTATGTGAGTGATAACAGCGCAAGCCATACTCTCTCAGTCAAAGAGATAACGGTACGACACCAGAGCCATGAAGCCAGAGAAGGGTAGAGATTTATGATTGGTGGGAAGCTAAAATTTAAAGAGCAATCTTGCACTAGCGGTAAGCGCAATGGATGAAATGTTTCTCTTCTGCCATATGGTTATTATCAGTATAGGTACGTTATTTAGACTACATTGTGCTAAGCTGCTTCGTTGCGCATGCATCTCCAATGAACTCGTTTGAATTTTTACCTGATATCTTCTTTGTGCAACTAAATATTTAGGGTCATGACACGTTTAGACTTCCGCAATAATTTCTTTAACGCCGTTTATTGCCCCGTGAAACAGCGATATTCTTATGAACAACTAAAGTCCACTACCGGACACTTTTACACCGGTAGTTCACCGTACGTATAATGTCAACCCTACAGAAACTACTTAACAGTCTATGTATTTTATATCAACCAATGTTATTCGATACTATTTGCTTCTATTAAGATATATTAATTCAATTAGTGTAGTGTAATTTAGACCATACGAAATTTAAAAAATCCGATTAAACTTGTAAGCTTTTTGATTTTACAACAAAATTTCATATGTGTAGCAACAAATTTCTGATTTACTTCTTTATTTAGAAGTATAAAAAGCGAATAATGATTAATTTTAGTAAAAACAAAAACAACAAAATGCCTTAACCTTTAAATGAAAAAGGAATTGTATAGCGGGCTACTTAAGTTAAGCGTTTTTTTTTAGTAGAAGAATAGTTTTACACATTCAGTAAACTATTATTTAGCTTTGTTTTAATTGAAACTGATATCAAAAAATATCAAAAAGCGTAACCATGCAGGTCATCTTGAACCTGCGTTCCGGGTTCCGTTCTTTTTCTCGAGATTGGCAGGTTCGTTCCGTTCCTCAATTTTCGGAACTATTCAAATCACTAATCCAAACAAGCCTTATTCAAATTAAGACAGCCATGCTCAATATTTGTCGCAGAGTTGGTTGCCATATTTTACGTGCTGCTTTTAATAAGCGCGAGCCCCCCGGATCAATATTATATATTCACTGACAATCTCAGTGCTGTCGAAACTTTGAAATCCGTGGAGGCGATAAAGAGCTCTGATTACTTTGTTAAAATAAATTCTAGAAACACTAAGCTCTTTGTTCAATAAAGCGTTTCGCATATCGCTTGTTTGGCTACCTGCTCATTGCGGAATCCCTGGCAATGAGAGGGCAGATCTCTTGGCCAAACGAGGCGCCTCTGAGGACGATTCCTCTAAACCAGGGTCCTCCAAACTTTTTAGCTCGCGGGCCGCTTTGCTTCAAAAATAACTATGTTGAGGGCCATTTGACGCTACCTTTAAATGATGATTAAACGTTTAAATCCCGTTTTGATAACAAAATACTAACGTTACTTGTACAGCTTCGAGTTACCAAAGCTTGATTGTTGTCTAAGAAAAGTAAAAAATACAATTCTATTTGAAAAAGTCAAAATAACGTATTTTATATTAAATCTTGAGGGCCGCATGCGGCCCGCGGGCCGTAGTTTGGAGACCCCTGCTCTAAACGATCGATTCAGCCTCACGAATTCCTGCGCATCCCACAGCAATTATGGATGGCTCGTTGGCAGAGCATGTGGGATGCCGATGATCTCGGGAGATTCCTTTACTCCATCTCTCCTAGTGTGACACAACGTCCGTGGTTTCAAAGCTTACAGGCATATCGTGGATTCATTCGCATGATATCAAGACTCATGTCGAACCACTATGCGATGAATGCAAATCTACAACGCATATGGATCGTCGATGTATATAGCTGTGGTAACGGATTCCACGACATCGACCATGTCATATGATCAAGTGTGGAGTTTGATACGTGACATCCTTGGTCAGAGGGACTACGAATACGCGAAAATTTTCCACAAATATGGTTGTTTGGATTTGAATTTATCATACATTTTTGTTCAGAAGAATTTGCTGCTTGGGTCATATTTTGACAGAAGACAGACGCTTCGTGAACTCGAGAAAAGAAAGGCGTACTTGTGCGCAACACTTAAAAACCACGGATTTTGTTCAGCTATTTTTTTTCTTTAACTTCACTAAAACTTAATTTGTAACACAACGTAGGACTACAATAAAACTAGCAAACGTAATAAAATCCGTATAAACAATGCTAAAGAGGTTGGCATCGACTTATAATCACGTACTGAACTTATATGTTTAGAGACCCAATAAATGTATAGGTATGATCATATATGGCTTAGGGTGAATGGGCATTCGTGTGCATGGGTGGGTGTGTGCATGGGTGTGCGTGTGTGCATGTGGATTTTCTTTATATCCACAGCTACACTCGCGTAGGATAAGTATGATTGTACCTATTATCGTATTTGATAGTGTGGAATCTTCCTCTTTTAAATAATTCACACGGAATCGTTGATATTTCCACGTCACCGTTTATTAACTATCTTCTCGATTCTCACCACGATTCTCTTTATAAAACTTCCAACAGTGACCAATGTTCTCTCCCAAATTTCCTCTCTTTTAGTCATCGTTCTCACACTTCCCCTCATTCTATGTTTGTTCTCTCTCTTGTATACAACACTGGTTGTACGCAACTCTGTAGTTAGTAGAATCTTTAGTGTGTAGTATTTAATCTACGTTGTATGTTAAATTATGTTTAGTGATCCGCGGGCAATCTGAACACATAACCGACAGTTGAGGCAGAAGCTCACCACCATGACGAGCTCAGAGTGGTGATTCAGCGCAACCAACCATCGCGGAGCACTAGACAATCCGGATGCTGGAAACCATCGCTCACCTAACACCTGTAAAATACGGTGTCGATGCCATATACACTAAACCCCGGCTCCCTTGGTTGGGAATACTGGAATTCCTCATAGACATTATGGGAAGAGAACGACTGGCATACATCAGAATCCGAGGCCACCCGGAATAAGGTGCACAAAGCCGAGCAAGTAAATGTGCTCCGGCCAGCCCATAGATGTTAAGAAATACAATAGAACTATCAATGAGGGCCTTCACGATTCTAGTCAGTTTTTTATATGGAGTTTGACAGTTGGAGCCTGAAATCATGTAAACACTCCATACAAAACCATACATAAAACTAGCCTGCAATTTTCAGTCCAGATTATTCTAGCCTGAAAGCTAGAATTAGATTCGAGTACCTGCTCGAGAAATGGCAAATCAAGGTAGTGTTTGCATTTATTCCAAGGTGCATTAAAGAGATCAGGTGGTGGAATCTGGAATCAAAGTGTATGTAGTCCAGGTGGTCTCATAGCATTTTTTAAAACCAATTTTGAACATCACTTTTTGACAGAACGAGTGAAAACTTTTGCTCCAACGAGTTTTCTGGAGGCTTGACGAATACACAAAACACTTTTAAAATCTTCATTCAGAAACAGAAGCGATAAAATTCAGCCTTCTAAATTCATACACCTTGGGATAAGCCCACTATACTTTATACTCACATAAAAGCTGCTCAAAAACTGCTATACAATGCAAACAGCTGACAGGCTGATATTTCAGCCTACGAACTTCAAACGAAAAGGGCCCCAATGTTATATTTAAGTCTAGTCT
>NW_024428493.1:0-26595 GCF_017562075.2 Anopheles merus | reverse complement strand
AAAAGCATTAGAAAGATATCTATACTTCTAACATCCATATTCTTCCATTAGAAAAGCATAGAAAGATATCTATACTTCTAACATCCATATTCTTCATTAGAAAAGCATTAGAAAGAAATCTATACTTCTACATCCATACTTCATTAGAAAAGCATTAGAAAGATAATCTATACTTCTAACATCCATATTCTTCATTAGAAAAGCATTAGAAGATATCTATACTTCTCACATCCAGATTCTTCATTAGAAAAGCATTAGAAAGATATCTATACTTCTAACATCCAGATTCTTCATTGGAAAAGCATTAGAAAGATATCTATACTTCTAACATCCAGATTCTTGCATTAGAAAAGCATTAGAAAGATATCTATACTTCTAACATCCAGATTCTTCATTGGAAAAGCATTAGAAAGATATCTATACTTCTAACATCCAGATTCTTGCATTAGAAAAGCATTAGAAAGATATCTATACTTCTAACATCCAGATTCTTCATTGGAAAAGCATTAGAAAGATATCTATACTTCTAACATCCAGATTCTTCATTAGAAAAGCATTAGAAAGATATCTATACTTCTAACATCCATATTCTTCATTAGAAAAGCTTTAGAAAGATATCTATACTTCTAACATCCAGATTCTTCATTAGAAAAGCATTAGAAAGATATCTATACTTCTAACATCCATATTCTTCATTAGAAAGCATTAGAAAGATATCTATACTTCTAACATCCATATTCTTCATTAGAAAAGCATTAGAAAGATATCTATACTTCTAACATCCATATTCTTCATTAGAAAAGCATTAGAAAGATATATATACTTAACATCCAGATTCTTGCATTAGAAAAGCATTAGAAAGATATCTATACTTCTAACATCCATATTCTTCATTAGAAAAGCATTAGAAAGATATCTATACTTCTAACATCCATATTCTTCATTAGAAAAGCATTAGAAAGATATCTATACTTCTAACATCCATATTCTTCATTAGAAAAGCATTAGAAAGATATATATCTTCAAACATCCAGATTCTTGCATTAGAAAAGCATTAGAAAGATATCTATACTTCTAACATCCATATTCTTCATTAGAAAAGCATTAGAAAGATATCTATACTTCTAACATCCATATTCTTCATTAGAAAAGCATTAGAAAGATATCTATACTTCTAACATCCATATTCTTGCATTAGAAAAGCATTAGAAAGATATCTATACTTCTAACATCCATATTCTTCATTAGAAAAGCATTAGAAAGATATCGATACTTCTAACATCCATATTCTTGCATTAGAAAAGCATCAGAAAGATATCTATACTTCTAACATCCATATTCTTCATTAGAAAAGCATTAGAAAGATATCTATACTTCTAACATCCATATTCTTCATTAGAAAAGCATTAGAAAGATATCTATACTTCTAACATCCATATTCTTCATTAGAAAAGCATTAGAAAGATATCGATACTTCTAACATCCAGATTCTTCATTAGAAAAGCATTAGAAAGATATCTATACTTCTAACATCCATATTCTTCATTAGAAAAGCATTAGAAAGATATCTTTACTTCTAACATCCAGATTCTTCATTAGAAAATCATTAGAAAGATATCTATACTTCTAACATCCAGATTCTTCATTAGAAAAGCATTAGAAAGATATCTATACTTCTAACATCCAGATTCTTCATTGGAAAAGCATTAGAAGAAAGATATCTATACTTCTAACATCCAGATTCTTCATTAGAAAAGCATTAGAAAGATATCTATACTTCTAACATCCATATTCTTCATTAGAAAAGCTTTAGAAAGATATCTATACTTCTAACATCCAGATTCTTCATTAGAAAAGCATTAGAAAGATATCTATACTTCTAACATCCATATTCTTCATTAGAAAAGCATTAGAAAGATATCTATACTTCTAACATCCATATTCTTCATTAGAAAAGCATTAGAAAGATATCTATACTTCTAACATCCATATTCTTCATTAGAAAAGCATTAGAAAGATATATATACTTCTAACATCCAGATTCTTGCATTAGAAAAGCATTAGAAAGATATCTATACTTCTAACATCCATATTCTTCATTAGAAAAGCATTAGAAAGATATCTATACTTCTAACATCCATATTCTTCATTAGAAAAGCATTAGAAAGATATCTATACTTCTAACATCCATATTCTTCATTAGAAAAGCATTAGAAAGATATATATACTTCAAACATCCAGATTCTTGCATTAGAAAAGCATTAGAAAGATATCTATACTTCTAACATCCAGATTCTTCATTAAAAAAGCATTAGAAAGATATCTATACTTCTAACATCCATATTCTTCATTAGAAAAGCATTAGAAAGATATCTATACTTCTAACATCCAGATTCTTCATTAGAAAAGCATTAGAAAGATATCTATACTTCTAACATCCATATTCTTCATAAGAAAAGCATTAGAAAGATATCTATACTTCTAACATCCATATTCTTCATTAGAAAAGCATTAGAAAGATATCTATACTTCTAACATCCATATTCTTCATGAGAAAAGCAATAGAAAGATATATATACTTCTAACATCCAGATTCTTCATTAGAAAAGCATTAGAAAGATATCTATACTTCTAACATCCATATTCTTCATTAGAAAAGCATAAGAAAGATATCTATACTTCTAACATCCATATTCTTCATTAGAAAAGCATTAGAAAGATATCTATACTTCTAACATCCAGATTCTTCATTAGAAAAGCATTAGAAAGATATCTATACTTCTAACATCCATATTCTTCATTAGAAAAGCATTAGAAAGATATCTATACTTCTAACATCCATATTCTTCATAAGAAAAGCATTAGAAAGATATCTATACTTCTAACATCCATATTCTTCATTAGAAAAGCATTAGAAAGATATCCATACTTCTAACATCCATATTCTTCATTAGAAAAGCATTAGAAAGATATCTATACTTCTAACATCCATATTCTTCATTAGAAAAGCATTAGAAAGATATCTATACTTCTAACATCCATATTCTTCATTAGAAAAGCATTAGAAAGATATCTATACTTCTTACATCCATATTCTTCATTAGAAAAGCATTAGAAAGATATCTATACTTCTAACATCCATATTCTTCATTAGAAAAGCATTAGAAAGATATCTATACTTCTTACATCCATATTCTTCATTAGAAAAGCATTAGAAAGATATCTATACTTCTAACATCCATATTCTTCTTTAGAAAAGCATTAGAAAGATATCTATACTTCTTACATCCATATTCTTCATTAGAAAAGCATTAGAAAGATATCTATACTTCTAACATCCATATTATTCATTAGAAAAGCATTAGAGAGATATCTATACTTCTAACATCCAGATTCTTCATTAGAAAAGCATTAGAAAGATATCTATACTTCTAACATCCAGATTCTTCATTAGAAAAGCATTAGAAAGATATCTATACTTCTAACATCCATATTCTTCTTTAGAAAAGCATTAGAAAGATATCTATACTTCTAACATCCAGAGCGTACGCGTTCATGGATGTCCATGTTGGTACAAGTTGCCGGTCAGGATAGCCGTGCACCAAAATTGTGTACCGATCAGGGAAAGTACAACACGGAGGGCGCAGCCCGAGCGTACGCGTTCATGGATGTCTATACTTCTAACATCCATATTCTTCATTAGAAAAGCATTAGAAAGATATCTATACTTCTAACATCCAGATTCTTCATTAGAAAAGCATTAGAAAGATATCTATACTTCTAACATCCATATTCTTCATTAGAAAAGCATTTGAAAGATATCTATACTTCTAACATCCATATTCTTCATTAGAAAAGCATTAGAAAGAAATCTATACTTCTAACATCCATATTCTTCATTAGAAAAGCATTAGAAAGATATCTATACTTCTTACATCCAGATCCTTCATTAGAAAAGCATTAGAAAGATATCTATACTTCTAACATCCATATTCTTGCATTAGAAAAGCATTAGAAAGATATCTATACTTCTAACATCCAGATTCTTGCATTAGAAAAGCATTAGAAAGATATCTATACTTCTAACATCCATATTCTTCATTAGAAAAGCATGAGAAAGATATCTATACTTGTAACATCCATATTCTTCATTAGAAAAGCATTAGAAAATTATCTATACTTGTGACATCCATATTCTTCATTAGAAAAGCACTAGAAAGATATCTATACTTCTAACATCCATATTCTTCATTAGAAAAGCATTAGAAAGATATATATACTTCTAACATCCATATTCTTCATTAGAAAAGCATTAGAAAGATATCTATACTTCTAACATCATATTCTTCATTAGAAAAGCATTAGAAAGATATCTATACTTCTAACATCCAGATTCTTGCATTAGAAAAGCATTAGAAAGATATCTATACTTCTAACATCCATATTCTTCATTAGAAAAGCATTAGAAAGATATCTATACTTCTAACATCATATTCTTCATTAGAAAAGCATTAGAAAGATATCTATACTTCTAACATCCAGATTCTTCATTAGAAAAGCATTAGAAAGATATCTATACTTCTTACATCCAGATCCTTCATTAGAAAAGCATTAGAAAGATATCTATACTTCTAACATCCATATTCTTGCATTAGAAAAGCATTAGAAAGATATCTATACTTCTAACATCCAGATTCTTGCATTAGAAAAGCATTAGAAAGATATCTATACTTCTAACATCCATATTCTTCATTAGAAAAGCATGAGAAAGATATCTATACTTGTAACATCCATATTCTTCATTAGAAAAGCATTAGAAAATTATCTATACTTGTAACATCCATATTCTTCATTAGAAAAGCACTAGAAAGATATCTATACTTCTAACATCCATATTCTTCATTAGAAAAGCATTAGAAAGATATATATATACTTCTAACATCCATATTCTTCATTAGAAAAGCATTAGAAAGATATATTTACTTCTAACATCCATATTCTTCATTAGAAAAGCATTAGAAAGATATCTATACTTCTAACATCCATATTCTTCATTAGAAAAGCATTAGAAAGATATATTTACTTCTAACATCGAGATTCTGCATTAGAAAAGCATTAGAAAGATATCTATACTTCTAACATCCATATTCTTCATTAGAAAAGCATTAGAAAGATATCTTTACTTGTAACATCCAGATTCTTCATTAGAAAAGCATTAGAAAGATATCTATACTTCTAACATCCATATTCTTGCATTAGAAAAGCATTAGAAAGATATCTATACTTCTAACATCCATATTCTTCATTAGAAAAGCATTAGAAAGATATCTATACTTCTAACATCCATATTCTTGCATTAGAAAAGCATTAGAAAGATATATTTACTTCTAACATCGAGATTCTTGCATTAGAAAAGCATTAGAAAGATATCTATACTTCTAACATCCATATTCTTCATTAGAAAAGCATTAGAAAGATATCCATACTTCTAACATCCATATTCTTCATTAGAAAAGCATTAGAAAGATATATTTACTTCTAACATCCATATTCTTCATTAGAAAAGCATTAGAAAGATATCTATACTTCTAACATCCATATTCTTCATTAGAAAAGCATTAGAAAGATATCTATACTTCTAACATCCATATTCTTCATTAGAAAAGCATTAGAAAGATATCTATACTTCTAACATCCATATTCTTCATTAGAAAAGCATTAGAAAGATATATTTACTTCTAACATCGAGATTCTTGCATTAGAAAAGCATTAGAAAGATATCTATACTTCTAACATCCATATTCTTCATTAGAAAAGCATTAGAAAGATATCTTTACTTGTAACATCCAGATTCTTCATTAGAAAAGCATTAGAAAGATATCTATACTTCTAACATCCATATTCTTGCATTAGAAAAACATTAGAAAGATATCTATACTTCTAACATCCATATTCTTCATTAGAAAAGCATTGGAAAGATATCTATACTTCTAACATCCATATTCTTGCATTAGAAAAGCATTAGAAAGATATATTTACTTCTAACATCGAGATTCTTGCATTAGAAAAGCATTAGAAAGATATCTATACTTCTAACATCCATATTCTTCATTAGAAAAGCATTAGAAAGATATCTATACTTCTAACATCGAGATTCTTGCATTAGAAAAGCATTAGAAAGATATCTATACTTCTAACATCCATATTCTTCATTAGAAAAGCATTAGAAAGATATCTATACTTCTAACATCCATATTCTTCATTAGAAAAGCATTAGAAAGATATCTATACTTCTAACATCCATATTCTTCATTAGAAAAGCATTAGAAAGATATCTATACTTCTAACATCCATATTCTTCATTAGAAAAGCATTAGAAAGATATCTATACTTCTTACATCCATATTCTTCATTAGAAAAGCATTAGAAAGATATCTATACTTCTAACATCCAGATTCTTGCATTAGAAAAGCATTAGAAAGATATCTATACTTCTAACATCCAGATTCTTGCATGAGAAAAGCATTAGAAAGATATCTATACTTCTAACATCCAGATTCTTCATTAGAAAAGCATTAGAAAGATATCTATACTTCTAACATCCATATTCTTCTTTAGAAAAGCATTAGAAAGATATCTATACTTCTTACATCCATATTCTTCATTAGAAAAGCATTAGAAAGATATCTATACTTCTAACATCCATATTATTCATTAGAAAAGCATTAGAGAGATATCTATACTTCTAACATCCAGATTCTTCATTAGAAAAGCATTAGAAAGATATCTATACTTCTAACATCCAGATTCTTCATTAGAAAAGCATTAGAAAGATATCTATACTTCTAACATCCATATTCTTCTTTAGAAAAGCATTAGAAAGATATCTATACTTCTAACATCCAGAGCGTACGCGTTCATGGATGTCCATGTTGGTACAAGTTGCCGGTCAGGATAGCCGTGCACCAAAATTGTGTACCGATCAGGGAAAGTACAACACGGAGGGCGCAGCCCGAGCGTACGCGTTCATGGATGTCTATACTTCTAACATCCATATTCTTCATTAGAAAAGCATTAGAAAGATATCTATACTTCTAACATCCAGATTCTTCATTAGAAAAGCATTAGAAAGATATCTATACTTCTAACATCCATATTCTTCATTAGAAAAGCATTTGAAAGATATCTATACTTCTAACATCCATATTCTTCATTAGAAAAGCATTAGAAAGAAATCTATACTTCTAACATCCATATTCTTCATTAGAAAAGCATTAGAAAGATATCTATACTTCTTACATCCAGATCCTTCATTAGAAAAGCATTAGAAAGATATCTATACTTCTAACATCCATATTCTTGCATTAGAAAAGCATTAGAAAGATATCTATACTTCTAACATCCAGATTCTTGCATTAGAAAAGCATTAGAAAGATATCTATACTTCTAACATCCATATTCTTCATTAGAAAAGCATGAGAAAGATATCTATACTTGTAACATCCATATTCTTCATTAGAAAAGCATTAGAAAATTATCTATACTTGTGACATCCATATTCTTCATTAGAAAAGCACTAGAAAGATATCTATACTTCTAACATCCATATTCTTCATTAGAAAAGCATTAGAAAGATATATATACTTCTAACATCCATATTCTTCATTAGAAAAGCATTAGAAAGATATCTATACTTCTAACATCATATTCTTCATTAGAAAAGCATTAGAAAGATATCTATACTTCTAACATCCAGATTCTTGCATTAGAAAAGCATTAGAAAGATATCTATACTTCTAACATCCATATTCTTCATTAGAAAAGCATTAGAAAGATATCTATACTTCTAACATCATATTCTTCATTAGAAAAGCATTAGAAAGATATCTATACTTCTAACATCCAGATTCTTCATTAGAAAAGCATTAGAAAGATATCTATACTTCTTACATCCAGATCCTTCATTAGAAAAGCATTAGAAAGATATCTATACTTCTAACATCCTTATTCTTGCATTAGAAAAGCATTAGAAAGATATCTATACTTCTAACATCCAGATTCTTGCATTAGAAAAGCATTAGAAAGATATCTATACTTCTAACATCCATATTCTTCATTAGAAAAGCATGAGAAAGATATCTATACTTGTAACATCCATATTCTTCATTAGAAAAGCATTAGAAAATTATCTATACTTGTAACATCCATATTCTTCATTAGAAAAGCACTAGAAAGATATCTATACTTCTAACATCCATATTCTTCATTAGAAAAGCATTAGAAAGATATATATACTTCTAACATCCATATTCTTCATTAGAAAAGCATTAGAAAGATATCTATACTTGTAACATCCATATTTTTCATTAGAAAAGCACTAGAAAGATATCTATACTTCTAACATCCATATTCTTCATTAGAAAAGCATTAGAAAGATATATTTACTTCTAACATCCATATTCTTCATTAGAAAAGCATTAGAAAGATATCTATACTTCTAACATCCATATTCTTCATTAGAAAAGCATTAGAAAGATATCTTTACTTGTAACATCCAGATTCTTCATTAGAAAAGCATTAGAAAGATATCTATACTTCTAACATCCATATTCTTGCATTAGAAAAGCATTAGAAAGATATCTATACTTCTAACATCCATATTCTTCATTAGAAAAGCATTAGAAAGATATCTATACTTCTAACATCCATATTCTTGCATTAGAAAAGCATTAGAAAGATATATTTACTTCTAACATCGAGATTCTTGCATTAGAAAAGCATTAGAAAGATATCTATACTTCTAACATCCATATTCTTCATTAGAAAAGCATTAGAAAGATATCTATACTTCTAACATCCAGATTCTTCATTAGAAAAGCATTAGAAAGATATCTATATTTCTAACATCCAGATTCTTGCATTAGAAAAGCATTAGAAAGATATCTAAACTTCTAACATCCAGAGCGTACGCGTTCATGGATGTCCATGTTGGTACAAGTTGCCGGTCAGGATAGCCGTGCACCAAAATTGTGTACCGATCAGGGAAAGTACAACACGGAGGGCGCAGCCCGAGCGTACGCGTTCATGGATGTCCATGTTGGTACAATCTACATGTACGTACCTAGTTTTTGTGTCAAAAGTTGCAATAAAGTGCTTGTATGCTTAAAATGCTTATCTCAACCGGTCACCTTTTGGCCTGCCCTTTTATAGACAGAAACCTAGAAAGATACGCCCGAGGGCGGTAGCCCGAGGGCGAAACTCGCGATTTTTGTGTTTTTCCATTCGCCCGGGACGACGAAATGAGCTCTGTGCACATCGTGCCGAAAACTGTCTTCTCCACCTTTGTTTTTGTCCGTCTGATCATAAAATCACCCTTATTTGTGTACCATTTGGAGTGCGCAGCCCAAACGTACGCGTTAATGTTAATGTTTGTATACACTACATGTATGTTCCTAGGATTTGGTAATTGAGTCAAACACACAATTCCCCGACCGTCGCGGACACCATTCTTGGACAGAAGTCCTAGTACGTAGAGTACTTTCCCTAGGTATGTGCCCGTTCGTGACTATCGTTGCGTGCATACGGACACGCTTGGGTATGTTTACCATACAAGGTTTACTAGGGAAACCTGCTTGCTCGACCATTGCCCTCCCGTCGCGGACACCATTCTTGGACAGAAGTCCTAGTACGTAGAGTACTTTCCCTAGGTATGTGCCCGTTCGTGACTATCGTTGCGTGCATACGGACACGCTTGGGTATGTTTACCATACAAGGTTTACTAGGGAAACCTGCTTGCTCGACCATTGCCCTCCCGTCGCGGACACCATTCTTGGACAGAAGTCCTAGTACGTAGAGTACTTTCCCTAGGTATGTGCCCGTTCGTGACTATCGTTGCGTGCATACGGACACGCTTGGGTATGTTTACCATACAAGGTTTACTAGGGAAACCTGCTTGCTCGACCATTGCCCTCCCGTCGCGGACACCATTCTTGGACAGAAGTCCTAGTACGTAGAGTACTTTCCCTAGGTATGTGCCCGTTCGTGACTATCGTTGCGTGCATACGGACACGCTTGGGTATGTTTACCATACAAGGTTTACTAGGGAAACCAGGAAGGAATTCTAGGCACACGTTTTGTTCCATCCACAGTAACTTTCGTTCTCTTAAGGTAGCTATTTAACTTGTTTGCCATGATAAGTAACCTGCTTCCCCGACCGTCGCGGACACCATTCTTGGACAGAAGTCCTAGTACGTAGAGTACTTTCCCTAGGTATGTGCCCGTTCGTGACTATCGTTGCGTGCATACGGACACGCTTGGGTATGTTTACCATACAAGGTTTACTAGGGAAACCTGCTTGCTCGACCATTGCCCTCCCGTCGCGGACACCATTCTTGGACAGAAGTCCTAGTACGTAGAGTACTTTCCCTAGGTATGTGCCCGTTCGTGACTATCGTTGCGTGCATACGGACACGCTTGGGTATGTTTACCATACAAGGTTTACTAGGGAAACCTGCTTGCTCGACCATTGCCCTCCCGTCGCGGACACCATTCTTGGACAGAAGTCCTAGTACGTAGAGTACTTTCCCTAGGTATGTGCCCGTTCGTGACTATCGTTGCGTGCATACGGACACGCTTGGGTATGTTTACCATACAAGGTTTACTAGGGAAACCTGCTTGCTCGACCATTGCCCTCCCGTCGCGGACACCATTCTTGGACAGAAGTCCTAGTACGTAGAGTACTTTCCCTAGGTATGTGCCCGTTCGTGACTATCGTTGCGTGCATACGGACACGCTTGGGTATGTTTACCATACAAGGTTTACTAGGGAAACCTGCTTGCTCGACCATTGCCCTCCCGTCGCGGACACCATTCTTGGACAGAAGTCCTAGTACGTAGAGTACTTTCCCTAGGTATGTGCCCGTTCGTGACTATCGTTGCGTGCATACGGACACGCTTGGGTATGTTTACCATACAAGGTTTACTAGGGAAACCTGCTTGCTCGACCATTGCCCTCCCGTCGCGGACACCATTCTTGGACAGAAGTCCTAGTACGTAGAGTACTTTCCCTAGGTATGTGCCCGTTCGTGACTATCGTTGCGTGCATACGGACACGCTTGGGTATGTTTACCATACAAGGTTTACTAGGGAAACCTGCTTGCTCGACCATTGCCCTCCCGTCGCGGACACCATTCTTGGACAGAAGTCCTAGTACGTAGAGTACTTTCCCTAGGTATGTGCCCGTTCGTGACTATCGTTGCGTGCATACGGACACGCTTGGGTATGTTTACCATACAAGGTTTACTAGGGAAACCTGCTTGCTCGACCATTGCCCTCCCGTCGCGGACACCATTCTTGGACAGAAGTCCTAGTACGTAGAGTACTTTCCCTAGGTATGTGCCCGTTCGTGACTATCGTTGCGTGCATACGGACACGCTTGGGTATGTTTACCATACAAGGTTTACTAGGGAAACCTGCTTGCTCGACCATTGCCCTCCCGTCGCGGACACCATTCTTGGACAGAAGTCCTAGTACGTAGAGTACTTTCCCTAGGTATGTGCCCGTTCGTGACTATCGTTGCGTGCATACGGACACGCTTGGGTATGTTTACCATACAAGGTTTACTAGGGAAACCTGCTTGCTCGACCATTGCCCTCCCGTCGCGGACACCATTCTTGGACAGAAGTCCTAGTACGTAGAGTACTTTCCCTAGGTATGTGCCCGTTCGTGACTATCGTTGCGTGCATACGGACACGCTTGGGTATGTTTACCATACAAGGTTTACTAGGGAAACCTGCTTGCTCGACCATTGCCCTCCCGTCGCGGACACCATTCTTGGACAGAAGTCCTAGTACGTAGCGTTCTTTATTGTACTTGATCAGTTTGTATTGCCTTCGCTTTGTTCCATCGACACTTGCTACTGCTCACTAAGGGGTTTTTGTTTGTGATGTGTACGATAAGCCACCGTCTATCCTATCCGGCACTTTATCAACACTTTTCACCCAAGTCATAGGAACGTAGTGTACTTTCCCTGATCGGTACACAATTTTGGTGCACGGCTATCCTGACCGGCAACTTGTACCAACATGGACATCCATGAACGCGTACGCTCGGGCTGCGCCCTCCGTGTTGTACTTTCCCTGATCGGTACACAATTTTGGTGCACGGCTATCCTGACCGGCAACTTGTACCAACATGGACATCCATGAACGCGTACGCTCGGGCTGCGCCCTCCGTGTTGTACTTTCCCTGATCGGTACACAATTTTGGTGCACGGCTATCCTGACCGGCAACTTGTACCAACATGGACATCCAGGAACGCGTACGTAGTGTACTTTCCCTGATCGGTACACAATTTTGGTGCATGTGTACCAACATGGACATCCATGAACGCGTACGCTCGGGCTGCGCCCTCCGTGTTGTACTTTCCCTGATCGGTACACAATTTTGGTGCACGGCTATCCTGACCGGCAACTTGTACCAACATGGACATCCATGAACGCGTACGTAGTGTACTTTCCCTGATCGGTACACAATTTTGGTGCATGTGTACCAACATGGACATCCATGAACGCGTACGCTCGGGCTGCGCCCTCCGTGTTGTACTTTCCCTGATCGGTACACAATTTTGGTGCACGGCTATCCTGACCGGCAACTTGTACCAACATGGACATCCAGGAACGCGTACGTAGTGTACTTTCCCTGATCGGTACACAATTTTGGTGCATGTGTACCAACATGGACATCCATGAACGCGTACGCTCGGGCTGCGCCCTCCGTGTTGTACTTTCCCTGATCGGTACACAATTTTGGTGCATGTGTACCAACATGGACATCCATGAACGCGTACGCTCGGGCTGCGCCCTCCGTGTTGTACTTTCCCTGATCGGTACACAATTTTGGTGCACGGCTATCCTGACCGGCAACTTGTACCAACATGGACATCCATGAACGCGTACGTAGTGTACTTTCCCTGATCGGTACACAATTTTGGTGCATGTGTACCAACATGGACATCCATGAACGCGTACGCTCGGGCTGCGCCCTCCGTGTTGTACTTTCCCTGATCGGTACACAATTTTGGTGCACGGCTATCCTGACCGGCAACTTGTACCAACATGGACATCCATGAACGCGTACGTAGTGTACTTTCCCTGATCGGTACACAATTTTGGTGCACGGCTTAGGAAATGGGCTTAAAATGTTATCACTCAATCCATTTAATCTTGTTATAGTCGATACTTACCGTGCCGACCAAGTAGGACACGATACAAGGCAATGTTGTTTGAGTAATAATATATCCGCCATACATTTCAGTACAAAATTGCTCGGTCAGACCTACGGCGGGCCATAACTCGAATACTAAACGTCGCAGACATGGGTCGTAGAACAATTTTAAGCTCGTCTAATCATTCTCTATCCGATTCTGGATAGTGGTTTTTTGACCACTTTTCATCATTTTGTGACACCCCGAACCTAGGGACAGCTCCCTAGCTTTTTGCAAAAAAGTGCACCGAACGGGCCGGAGAGCTCGAGTAGTCAAAAAAATTTTTTTCGCTAAAAACCCTCAAAACGTGTCAGAAACACACCCTAGATGATGAAAAGTGCAACCAGAAAGTCAACCGACAACATGCCCGGGGGTACCAATTTGCTCTACGCGTCCCTAGGTAGGGTACTTTTTCATACAAACATCAATGTGCACGGTGCACAAAGTGCGCGGAACAAAAATTGCTCGGTCAGACCTACGGCGGGCCATAACTCGAATACTAAACGTCGCAGACATGGGTCGTAGAACAATTTTAAGCTCGTCTAATCATTCTCTATCCGATTCTGGATAGTGGTTTTTTGACCACTTTTCATCATTTTGTGACACCCCGAACCTAGGGACAGCTCCCTAGCTTTTTGCAAAAAAGTGCACCGAACGGGCCGGAGAGCTCGAGTAGTCAAAAAAATTTTTTTCGCTAAAAACCCTCAAAACGTGTCAGAAACACACCCTAGATGATGAAAAGTGCAACCAGAAAGTCAACCGACAACATGCCCGGGGGTACCAATTTGCTCTACGCGTCCCTAGGTAGGGTACTTTTTCATACAAACATCAATGTGCACGGTGCACAAAGTGCGCGGAACAAAAATTGCTCGGTCAGACCTACGGCGGGCCATAACTCGAATACTAAACGTCGCAGACATGGGTCGTAGAACAATTTTAAGCTCGTCTAATCATTCTCTATCCGATTCTGGATAGTGGTTTTTTGACCACTTTTCATCATTTTGTGACACCCCGAACCTAGGGACAGCTCCCTAGCTTTTTGCAAAAAAGTGCACCGAACGGGCCGGAGAGCTCGAGTAGTCAAAAAAATTTTTTTCGCTAAAAACCCTCAAAACGTGTCAGAAACACACCCTAGATGATGAAAAGTGCAACCAGAAAGTCAACCGACAACATGCCCGGGGGTACCAATTTGCTCTACGCGTCCCTAGGTAGGGTACTTTTTCATACAAACATCAATGTGCACGGTGCACAAAGTGCGCGGAACAAAAATTGCTCGGTCAGACCTACGGCGGGCCATAACTCGAATACTAAACGTCGCAGACATGGGTCGTAGAACAATTTTAAGCTCGTCTAATCATTCTCTATCCGATTCTGGATAGTGGTTTTTTGACCACTTTTCATCATTTTGTGACACCCCGAACCTAGGGACAGCTCCCTAGCTTTTTGCAAAAAAGTGCACCGAACGGGCCGGAGAGCTCGAGTAGTCAAAAAAATTTTTTTCGCTAAAAACCCTCAAAACGTGTCAGAAACACACCCTAGATGATGAAAAGTGCAACCAGAAAGTCAACCGACAACATGCCCGGGGGTACCAATTTGCTCTACGCGTCCCTAGGTAGGGTACTTTTTCATACAAACATCAATGTGCACGGTGCACAAAGTGCGCGGAACAAAAATTGCTCGGTCAGACCTACGGCGGGCCATAACTCGAATACTAAACGTCGCAGACATGGGTCGTAGAACAATTTTAAGCTCGTCTAATCATTCTCTATCCGATTCTGGATAGTGGTTTTTTGACCACTTTTCATCATTTTGTGACACCCCGAACCTAGGGACAGCTCCCTAGCTTTTTGCAAAAAAGTGCACCGAACGGGCCGGAGAGCTCGAGTAGTCAAAAAAATTTTTTTCGCTAAAAACCCTCAAAACGTGTCAGAAACACACCCTAGATGATGAAAAGTGCAACCAGAAAGTCAACCGACAACATGCCCGGGGGTACCAATTTGCTCTACGCGTCCCTAGGTAGGGTACTTTTTCATACAAACATCAATGTGCACGGTGCACAAAGTGCGCGGAACAAAAATTGCTCGGTCAGACCTACGGCGGGCCATAACTCGAATACTAAACGTCGCAGACATGGGTCGTAGAACAATTTTAAGCTCGTCTAATCATTCTCTATCCGATTCTGGATAGTGGTTTTTTGACCACTTTTCATCATTTTGTGACACCCCGAACCTAGGGACAGCTCCCTAGCTTTTTGCAAAAAAGTGCACCGAACGGGCCGGAGAGCTCGAGTAGTCAAAAAAATTTTTTTCGCTAAAAACCCTCAAAACGTGTCAGAAACACACCCTAGATGATGAAAAGTGCAACCAGAAAGTCAACCGACAACATGCCCGGGGGTACCAATTTGCTCTACGCGTCCCTAGGTAGGGTACTTTTTCATACAAACATCAATGTGCACGGTGCACAAAGTGCGCGGAACAAAAATTGCTCGGTCAGACCTACGGCGGGCCATAACTCGAATACTAAACGTCGCAGACATGGGTCGTAGAACAATTTTAAGCTCGTCTAATCATTCTCTATCCGATTCTGGATAGTGGTTTTTTGACCACTTTTCATCATTTTGTGACACCCCGAACCTAGGGACAGCTCCCTAGCTTTTTGCAAAAAAGTGCACCGAACGGGCCGGAGAGCTCGAGTAGTCAAAAAAATTTTTTTCGCTAAAAACCCTCAAAACGTGTCAGAAACACACCCTAGATGATGAAAAGTGCAACCAGAAAGTCAACCGACAACATGCCCGGGGGTACCAATTTGCTCTACGCGTCCCTAGGTAGGGTACTTTTTCATACAAACATCAATGTGCACGGTGCACAAAGTGCGCGGAACAAAAATTGCTCGGTCAGACCTACGGCGGGCCATAACTCGAATACTAAACGTCGCAGACATGGGTCGTAGAACAATTTTAAGCTCGTCTAATCATTCTCTATCCGATTCTGGATAGTGGTTTTTTGACCACTTTTCATCATTTTGTGACACCCCGAACCTAGGGACAGCTCCCTAGCTTTTTGCAAAAAAGTGCACCGAACGGGCCGGAGAGCTCGAGTAGTCAAAAAATTTTTTTCGCTAAAAACCCTCAAAACGTGTCAGAAACACACCCTAGATGATGAAAAGTGCAACCAGAAAGTCAACCGACAACATGCCCGGGGGTACCAATTTGCTCTACGCGTCCCTAGGTAGGGTACTTTTTCATACAAACATCAATGTGCACGGTGCACAAAGTGCGCGGAACAAAAATTGCTCGGTCAGACCTACGGCGGGCCATAACTCGAATACTAAACGTCGCAGACATGGGTCGTAGAACAATTTTAAGCTCGTCTAATCATTCTCTATCCGATTCTGGATAGTGGTTTTTTGACCACTTTTCATCATTTTGTGACACCCCGAACCTAGGGACAGCTCCCTAGCTTTTTGCAAAAAAGTGCACCGAACGGGCCGGAGAGCTCGAGTAGTCAAAAAAATTTTTTTCGCTAAAAACCCTCAAAACGTGTCAGAAACACACCCTAGATGATGAAAAGTGCAACCAGAAAGTCAACCGACAACATGCCCGGGGGTACCAATTTGCTCTACGCGTCCCTAGGTAGGGTACTTTTTCATACAAACATCAATGTGCACGGTGCACAAAGTGCGCGGAACAAAAATTGCTCGGTCAGACCTACGGCGGGCCATAACTCGAATACTAAACGTCGCAGACATGGGTCGTAGAACAATTTTAAGCTCGTCTAATCATTCTCTATCCGATTCTGGATAGTGGTTTTTTGACCACTTTTCATCATTTTGTGACACCCCGAACCTAGGGACAGCTCCCTAGCTTTTTGCAAAAAAGTGCACCGAACGGGCCGGAGAGCTCGAGTAGTCAAAAAAATTTTTTTCGCTAAAAACCCTCAAAACGTGTCAGAAACACACCCTAGATGATGAAAAGTGCAACCAGAAAGTCAACCGACAACATGCCCGGGGGTACCAATTTGCTCTACGCGTCCCTAGGTAGGGTACTTTTTCATACAAACATCAATGTGCACGGTGCACAAAGTGCGCGGAACAAAAATTGCTCGGTCAGACCTACGGCGGGCCATAACTCGAATACTAAACGTCGCAGACATGGGTCGTAGAACAATTTTAAGCTCGTCTAATCATTCTCTATCCGATTCTGGATAGTGGTTTTTTGACCACTTTTCATCATTTTGTGACACCCCGAACCTAGGGACAGCTCCCTAGCTTTTTGCAAAAAAGTGCACCGAACGGGCCGGAGAGCTCGAGTAGTCAAAAAAATTTTTTTCGCTAAAAACCCTCAAAACGTGTCAGAAACACACCCTAGATGATGAAAGTGCAACCAGAAAGTCAACCGACAACATGCCCGGGGGTACCAATTTGCTCTACGCGTCCCTAGGTAGGGTACTTTTTCATACAAACATCAAAGTGCGCTTAGCAAAAGTTCTCCGTCAGACCTACGGCGGGCCATAACTCGAAAACTAAACGTCGCAGACATGGGTCGTAGAACAATTTTAAGTTCGTCTAATGATTCTACATCCGATTCTGGATAGTGGTTTTTTGACCACTTTTCAAAATTTTGTGACACCCCAAACCTAGGGGCAGCTCCCTAGCTTTTGTCAAAAAATGGTCACCGAACGGGCCGGAGAGCTCGAGTAGTCAAAAAATTTTTTTTCGCCAAAATCACTGAAAACGTGTAGAAAACGCATTTTAGATGATGAAAAGTGAAACCAGAACGTCAAACAACAACTTTTTTGGGGGTACCCTTTTTACTCTACGGGCCCCTAGGTAAGGCGCGCCATTAGCGCTTTCCTCTCGAGTTCCCAACTTTTGCCCTCCTGGGAACATGATCATTTGTTCATTGCCTACTATAGGGAGGGTACCTTGCTCCGAGGTCAAAAATGAAAATTTCACCAAATCGTAGTTTTTACCTCTATTTTGTCGTAGGAGCATGGTTTGAGGTGTCGGTGGGTCATTTCGGCCCCCATTTGGGTCATACGTCCCCTCCCCGATTTAGTTCGTCGTATGACCATAGTCCGAACTTATGAAGCAAAAGTGGTGTCTGGTGGTGTCTGCCGATGATCTTAACCTATGATTTCGAGTTGATATGCGTATATTAGAGTAAAATTAGGCCTTGTAGTACACGGCTTATGCCCCGGACTAGGTGTCCCGGGGACAAAATCTCGAAAATTACAGACACCCCAGCATCGCTTAAGGTGGTCAGTAGCAAATATATTTTTGGGTCTTCGGACCCATGAAGAGACAGTAGCTGGCTAGTTTGCTGTACTCTTACGCTGAGAACTGGCAGCGTAGAGGGTCTACGGACCCTGAAAGGACCTACCCAACCTTTCAAAAAGCTCCCTGGAGCGGTACATCACGGGTCTACGGACCCTAAGACTTCGTCGTGATGGTTTCAAGCATAAAAGTCGTAACAGTTTAAGAGGTTTTCGTAAGCGTATATTAAATGCATGCTTGAAACTAAGCTTCGTTGTCTTTAAACACTGCAAGACCAATCGAACTTTTTAGGGAAACTCGAAGGATTCACGCTAAGCTCGATGAGCTATTAAGGGTAGTGGTGCATGGTTTGTCGGCGTTCCTTGGATCTAATCCATTGAACAAATGTGTCTGGGGTCATGGTGCAGGTAAAATAGCGTGATGAAACCGGGTTTCCCTTACCAAATGTGGCATAACTTTCCCTGAGAGCGAAGCTCAGACCCACGTAGGGGAGAGCAAAGTGGAACTTAAATGTTCTATGCAGCAAATGTTCGCCATGCGGATAAACAAGTTGGAATAGCTCAATGTAGTGTAATGCAAACACGAATCGCAATTAACGATAAGGGGACCCAGAAGCAATTCTGCGGAACCCTCGGGGGAGGTGTGAGTTGATATAATTAGAGGTGATAGTCCAAGTTGTTCGAGCTCCGGCTCGGCAGCCGATACGAGGTTCCTGTTGAGCTTGTACATCGCGCAGAGGCGCCGTTCGGTTCTAGCAATGATTCCCGCCACCATGTTTCATGCGTGCAGAGGTCCGTTAGAGCTCGAGCAATGTGTCCCGCCGTGATTACGAAAAAGTTTAACAGTTGACTAAGTTGGGGGTGTGTTCAAGTAATCGCGCAGAGATGCCGATCGGTTTCTAGCAATGTTTCCCGTCACAAGGTGGTATTGGCACCTGTGCAGAGTGACCGTTAGCAATGTCTCCCGTATCACGGTGGTGTTCTACCACTAGTGCAGAGTGACCGCTAGCAATGTCTCCCGTCACAAGGTGGTAGCCCAGTAGTGCAGAGAAGCCGCTAGCAAGTCTCCCGTCACAGAGTAAGCAGGTCCGCGAAGTGCAGAGTAGCCGTTAGCAATGTCTCCCGTATCACGGTGGTATCATTCCACTAGTGCAGAGTGACCGCTAGCAATGCTTCCCGACACACGGCGGTAGCTTACGCAGTGCAGAGAGACTCAGGAGCAAAGTCTTCCGACACACGGTGGTAACTCGACGAGGTGCAGAGTAACCGTTAGCAATGTCTCCCGTATCACGGTGGAGTTCTTCCACTAGTGCAGAGTGACCGCTAGCAATGTTTCCCGACACATCGAAGGAGTAGATCCACGAAGTGCAGAAAGATCGCTGAACCAATCAATGCATCCCGTCGTGGAGAGCTTACACGCCCGTAGGACAAAACAGTGGGGTGTATCCAAGTGAAACATTAGTATACATGAGAGTGCAGAGTACCGATTGGACTATAGTGGTCAAAACGCAGCCGGGTAATTCAACTCTGTAGCCGTACAAAGGTATCCGCCTGTTAGAAGGACACCGTACGGTTTACAGTTTTAACAAAAATGCAGCCGCGGTAATTTCAACCCAACCCACTATAGCCATTCAATGTATCCGTCATAATCATGTATACCGATCGGAGTAGCCAAAGACAATGTTCGTCTAGTGTTGTTGGGGTGTATGCGCGCAGAGATGCCGTTCGGTTTAAAGCAATGTTTCCCGTCACGAGGTGGTATTGGCACCTGTGCAGAGTGACCGTTAGCAATGTCTCCCGTATCACGGTGGAGTTCTTCCACTAGTGCAGAGTGACCGCTAGCAATGTCTCCCGTCACAAGGTGGTAGCCCAGCAGTGCAGAGAAGCCGCTTTCAGCAATGTTTCCCGTCACGAGGTGGTATTGGCACCTGTGCAGAGTGACCGTTAGCAATGTCTCCCGTATCACGGTGGAGTTCTTCCACTAGTGCAGAGTGACCGCTAGCAATGTCTCCCGTCACAAGGTGGTAGCCCAGTAGTGCAGAGAAGCCGCTGTAGCAAAGTCTCCCGTATCACGGTGGAGTTCTTCCACTAGTGCAGAGAGATCGCTGAACCGTGCAATGTGTCCCGTCGTGCGCACCCGTTCGACCAGATGTAACAAGTTGGGGTGCAAGTTGCAAGTTCACGCGCAGAGATGCCGTTCGGTTTAAAGCAATGTTTCCCGTCACGAGGTGGTATTGGCACCTGTGCAGAGTGACCGTTAGCAATGTCTCCCGTATCACGGTGGAGTTCTTCCACTAGTGCAGAGTGACCGCTAGCAATGTCTCCCGTCACATTGGTGGTAGCCCAGCAGTGCAGAGAAGCCGCTTTCAGCAATGTTTCCCGTCACGAGGTGGTATTGGCACCTGTGCAGAGTGACCGTTAGCAATGTCTCCCGTATCACGGTGGAGTTCTTCCACTAGTGCAGAGTGACCGCTAGCAATGTCTCCCGTCACATTGGTGGTAGCCCAGCAGTGCAGAGAAGCCGCTGTAGCAAAGTCTCCCGTATCACGGTGGTATCATTCCACTAGTGCAGAGAGATCGCTGAACCGTTCAATGTGTCCCGTCGTGGTGTGCTTGTAGCGAGCACGTAGGATACACCTTGCTTTGTTGGTTTGGGATAGGAGTGGTCGCGCAACTGCCTCCACGCCGCAGAGTGCCAGTTCGGATTGAAGGTCAACTTTAGCCGTTCAATGCATCAGTCGGTGGGTGTTCAGATGGCATCACAACTTCCCCTAGGTGCTCAAGTTGGTTGGGTTGCTAAACATATACACATGCGCAGAGTATCGTACGAACTAGCAAAGTCTCCCGTCACGGTGGTAAAGTAATGAGTACCATGCAGTGCAGAGAGATCGTTAGTGCGTGCAATGTACCAGTCGAAGTGTTGTGTTCGCGCATGCGCAGAGTATCGTACGAACTAGCAAAGTCTCCCGTCACGGTGGTTGAGAGTCCCATGCAGTGCAGAGAGATCGTTAGTGCGTGCAATGTACCAGTCGATGTGCAACGTACGGGCATGCGCAGAGTATCGTACAAGCTAGCAAAGTCTCCCGTCACGGTGGTTGTGAGTGACATGCAGTGCAGAGAGATCGTTAGTGAGTGCAATGTACCAGTCGATGTCGTACCAGCATACACCCCCGCTTAGAGGCCCGTTGCTCAAAGAGGTCAAGCAAGAGTGCGCAGAGTGCCGTACCGGCCTAGCAATGTCTCCAGACAGACGTTGGGGGACACCCCCGACGCAGTGCAGAGAGATCCGCTAGCCGTGTGCAATGCATCCGACGTTGCCTGCTTGTGCCTTAGCGAGTGGCGCCAACGACGCTCCGGCGTCAGAGAACAAATCTCGGTGGTCACGGGGGACTTGCGCCTCGCGTGATCAAGAGTGTAGTTCGTGTTCAAGCAATTGACTCGAATTCTGGTTGATCCTACCAGTGATATACGCTCGTCTCAAAGGTTAAGCCATGCATGTCTAAGTACAAGCTTCCTAGAAAGTGAAACCGCATAAGGCTCAGTATAACAGCTATAATTTACAAGATCCTCATCCAAACAGTTACTTGGATAACTGTGGAAAAGCCAGAGCTAATACATGCATTATGCCGGGACTGTTGGCCTCCGGGTCGGCGGAACTGGTGCACTTATTAGTTAAACCAATCGCCTCCGGGCGCTTTGAGTTGAAATCTGGATAAGGATGCCGATCGTACGGTCGCTTGCGACTGACGACAGATCTTTCAAATGTCTGCCCTATCAACTATTGATGGTAGTGTAGAGGACTACCATGGTTGCGACGGGTAACGGGGAATCAGGGTTCGATTCCGGAGAGGGAGCCTGAGAAATGGCTACCACATCCAAGGAAGGCAGCAGGCGCGTAAATTACCCAATCCCGGCACGGGGAGGTAGTGACGAGAAATAACAATATGGACCTCTCTAACGATGGTCCATAATTGGAATGAGTTGAGCATAAATCCTTTTGCAAGGATCAAGTGGAGGGCAAGTCTGGTGCCAGCAGCCGCGGTAATTCCAGCTCCACTAGCGTATATTAAAGTTGTTGCGGTTAAAACGTTCGAAGTTGATACCCCGTCCAGACTCGCGTCCGTCGCGGGCGCCCGGCCTCTCGGTTGGGACCGTCCGTGTACGCGCTCGCGGCTGCGACTCACAATGGTGTACCTGGGCGTTCTACTCCGTGACGGGTCAGAACTTGTCGCCGCGACCTCGTCGGTCAAGGTCTTGTTCGACCCAGCTTCATGGTGCCCGGGAACTCTCGTTTACCTTGAACAAATTAGAGTGCTCAAAGCAGGCTAGTTCAAAGCGTCCGGTCCTCCGGGGCCGGCGTTGGCCGAGAATAATTTTGCATGGAATAATGGAACATGACCTCGGTCTGAGTGGTTTCGTTGGTTTGTAATAGACCAAGAGGTAATGATTAACAGAAGTAGTCGGGGGCATTGGTATTACGGCGCGAGAGGTGAAATTCGTAGACCGTCGTAGGACCCACAGAAGCGAAAGCGTTTGCCAAGGATGCTTTCATTAATCAAGAACGAAAGTTAGAGGATCGAAGGCGATTAGATACCGCCCTAGTTCTAACCGTAAACGATGCCAATTAGCAATTGGGAGACGCTACCTACCTTCGGTGCTCTCAGTAGCTTCCGGGAAACCAAAATCGGGTTCCGGGGGAAGTATGGTTGCAAAGTTGAAACTTAAAGGAATTGACGGAAGGGCACCACAAGAAGTGGAGCTTGCAGTGTTCATCGAGTAGTCGTCGGGTACAGACGTATGTAAACACGCTCCGACAGAGTTTCGAAAAAAGTGTGTAAAACGGCCTCGGATCGCTCGGAAAGTGCTAAAAACGAGTTCAGAGCACCCATTTTACCTTTAGACGGTGTTATCCGTTCGAATTTCGGTGCGCGTAGTGACGCTGAACGTGAATTTACAAAAAACAGAACGAAAATCGGTGAAAAAACGAGAAAATAAAAAGTGTCGGGGGTGCTACCGCCGGAGCACGTGCTTTCGGAAATATCGAAATAAATAGTAAATCGTGAATAACTCCGCGAGTTTTGCTCGGATTCGTGTGCGGTTTTCACCGTTGTGCTTGTTTTTATGCGTACAATAAGATTGCATCAAAAAATTTGTGAAAATCGTGAAAAAATTTTTTGACGTTTCTTGGTGACAGTTCTATAATACCCAAGGGACAAATTTTGTCCGGGAAGCAGTTCCCAAGGGGCAAAATTTGAAAAGTCCGTTACTGCTCGAAAAGTGCTCGATTTTTCAAAAAGTGCGCAGAAAATTCGGGGAAGAAGTGTAGTGCCCGCGGCAGCTCGAATCTGCTCGATTCGAGGAGTTCGAGCAACTCGAAAACTGCTCGAATTTTTTGAAAAATTTCGAAAAAATAGAAAAAAATCAGTGAAGCTGCGGGGTGATAGAGGGCGATAAAAGAAAGCACGGGAAAATTATTTTCCCCCCTCCCCCCCACCCTGCTTCCCCCAGGGAGCAGATTATATCGTTGTGAAGCAGTTAACACAGCAGTGAGCAGTGAGTGAGTGAAAATTACAACAGCTGGGCGGCTTAGCATCCCTGGGGTCATTTCGACCCCTCGGGGTTATATCGACCCCCCAGTGTCATCTCGACCCCCAAGGGAGTCCATATAGAAGATGGAACTCCCAAACCGCAGTTTGAGGTCTCGGCAGCCATCCGTGGACTGCAGCATGAGTGCGGTTCAGAAGAAAACCGTAGTGTCAGCCAAAATTGACACTGGACGTACATCCCTGGCTGCACGTTCGAACGAAGAGAATGAGGTTCGTCTGCACCTGATGTTGCAGGCGGAGAAGGCGGAGAAGGCGGAACTTATGAAGACGGTAGCAAGTCTTCAGGGCATTGTTGAGGGTTGCAGAAGCAGCTTGCAGAGGCACAGCAGGCCAGGCTTTCCGCCGAAGCGGACGCAAAGAAGGAGAGAGACGCATTGCTGGCCGAGATTCGCGATCTAGGGAAGCAATTGCGCCAGGAGCTCTGCTGGCAACGCGGGCTACAGCAGCAAGCACAACCTGGTCCGTCAGTGACAGCGGCGGCAACGCTCCAGGCCTCCCAGGTGCTAACGGGAGAAGACATCCGGCAAGTGGAGCAGCCCAGCTTCGCTGAGGTCGTCCGCCGCAAAATATCGCGGCATGGCTAAGGGGAAACCCCGGCAACCCCCTCAGCAGCAGCAGCAGCAGCAGGAACACCAGCAGCAGCAACAACAACAGCAGCAGCAGCGGCAGCCACAGCGACAGCGGTCGCCGGCACGCAGCAGCAGCAACAGCAGCAGCAGCGGCAGCCACAGCGACAGGCGGTCGCCGGCACGCAGCAGCAGCAGCAACAGCGTATGCAGCAGCAACAACACCAGCAGCGGCCAACTGCTGTACAGGCGCAGCGTAGCGAGCAGTTGCGCCAGGAGCGACGGCGTCCAGCACGCCCTCGGCAGGACCAGCTCATCTTTGAGCCGGCCGAGGGCTGCTCGTACAGGGCGCTATTCGAAAACATACGCCTAAACCCGCGATTGGCCGATGAGAACAGGGAGTCGAGCAGGGCTACCGCACGTCGCGGGACTTCCTTCGCCTCTCGCTCAAAAAGGATGCAGACGCCGCTGCGTTGCTACAGCGCATCCAGACGGAGGTGGGCGATCTGGCCACTGGACGGATTATTACGGAGATGGCTGAGGTCCTCATATCCGGAATCGACATGTTGGCCAAGAAGGAGGATGTAGAACGCGGTCTGCAGCGGGCGCTGGAGCGCACAGCAGTTGCAGCAACAACATCCATGTGGGAGCGTCGCGACGGGACGCAACGTGCTCGTGTCCGACTGCCACGGAAAGACGCTGACCTCCTTCTGGACAAGCGTATCATAGTCGGACATTCGGTGTGCCTGGTACGCAGTGCCCCAAAACAACAGCGAAGCGCGGTTCGCTGTTTCCGCTGCTTGGAGCGCGGCCATACCACAACAGAATGCACCGGCGTGGATCGATCCAGCCTGTGCCTGCGCTGCGGAGCTGCTGATCATCGAGCGGCGTCATGCACTTCGGACCCGAAGTGCATTGTCTGCGGCGGCCCACATCGCATCGCCGCCCCCATGTGCAAAGGACTGCCATCACAATGCTGAACATCCTGCAGTTCAACTCCAATCATTGTGAAAACGCCCAGGACCTGGCGTTGCACGTGATGACACCGAGGGTCTCGACGTCTGCTCTTGTCCGAGCCCTATTGCGTACCGCGCAATAACGGCAATTGGGTGACGGACGAGAGTAAGACGGTTGCCATCGTCGCAACGGCAACCGGCTGCCGATACAGCGTATCAGGCACCGTCAGACCCTCGGTGTGGTTGCTGCCGACGTGGGAGGAGTAACAATTGTGAGCTGCTACGTGTCGCCGCAGACGGGAGTCCCCCGAGTTCCGGAGTGTTATGGAGAAAATTGACCTGATCGTCCGCGGGTGCAGCCGGGTTCTCCTGGCCGGCGATTTCAACGCCCTGCACCTTGACTGGGGAAGCAGCAGGACTTGCCCGAAGGGCTTGGAGCTTCTCCAGTTGCGGACAACCTCGGGCTGGTGTGCTACTGAACAAGGCAGACTGCTACCAACGTTCAAGGGGAACCGAGTGGGCAACAACTCGGTTCCCGCCCAGCCGACCGGACGTTACATTCGCAAGCAGTGCGATAAGCCGTCTCGACCCGCGCGAAGACAGCGCCCGAGGCTGGCGCGTGCCTGACGTGGTTACGCTGAGCGACCACCGATACGTCCGGTACGAGTTGGCGTGAGTCCACCACCAACGAGGGATCGGGCAGCACGGCGTGGACAGCGCCCGGCCCGTGTAAGCAACGCGCGGTACGCGTGGAAGACCAGTCAGTTTGACTCCCAGCTTTCGGGAAAGCGCTGGCCATGATGGGTTCGCCCGTCAAGCTAACAGCGTCGAAAGCTTGGTCGAGTCGCTGACCAGGGTTTGCGACGAGACGATGTCGCGGTACTCCCAGCGCAGGACCACACAGGTCGGCCAGCTTACTGGTGGACTCCGG
>NW_024428492.1:0-26632 GCF_017562075.2 Anopheles merus | reverse complement strand
AAGATCCTCTTGATTTGCTGTTGTCCTTCCAAAACTTGGACTTGGTCTTCAGTATCTGTCTAATCGTTTTTGTGGTTGGGAGCTTTATAAGCTGGCTGCTGGGTGTAGATGATCCATCTACAATATCAATATCAATCCTCTGCGTCTGGAGTCCTTGAATTGTTGCTGGTTTGTTCCATTTTGCAAAATTCTCCTGCGTGTAAGGGAAATTAGGATGATGTCCAACGAATATTTAAACTGGCTTCTTTCCTCCTTTGACTTTGATGCTCCTCTTCACGCGACAGGGCCTCTCTCTCTTTATGTACTCACTCAGCTCACAACTCGAATGTATCCGAAGGCAGCAATTTTATATCGGAGTTCTCCATTCGATCCATGATGTGGTTTACTGGATTCGAGCCAATGTTAACACGTAAATACAAACAAGGTGTAACCAATCAAACGAACAGTCTGACTGTACTTGTTTTTGATAAGGGCATGTTTTCATTGGAGCCCAAAAGCATGAGTTGTTTATTTCGATTGATGCAAAAGAGTCTGGTAAAGTTGGTCAATACGAAAGATTCAACAAGCAGTTTGTTGTGTGTGATATTTCTGAAGTGTTTTATTATTGTTTTGATGAAATGTGAATGCGTGAGTTACTTTGCTAATGCATTGCTGCTCACACGACGCGTCTGAAACGCTATCGAGTGTTTACATAGGCACGCTAGTTTAGTGGTTATCCCGACTCTTACTTCTTCAACGAAAAACGCTTTTGTTTTAACTCTTCTTTCCCGCCCATGGTGATAGTTAACTGGTGCTATTATTGCTCAAATTTTATTCAAACAATGCAGTGGCAGTTGCTCACATTTATTATAAGCGTATAGTTGAAACAATGGCTGATCCTTTTCTTCTTTCGACACTTCAGTAGCAGCGACATTCACATTCCGGAATGCATTGGCCATGTAGAGACTCTCGGACGAATCCAGGTTTGCAGAAGCATCCCTGTACACACTGCAGCGTACAGGCTTTGGAGGATCGTTAAGATCGGCACACGTCTGTGGCAAGCGGTACCACACTCCTGGAACTCTCGTTCGGTCCACACAGGTCGTATGGGTAGGGATGAGCATAACGACAAGCTGTAGATAGTACAAATAGGTGATTTATGTGATGATCTTATGACATACATGTGAAGAAGGTCGAATAGCTTACCGCAATGTGCGTTCTGCAGGGTGAAGATCAGCACGATCAGGCACGTGAACATCGCCACTGGTTTCATGTTGTTAGAATAATGTACAGCAGTATTGTAATTGAATGTTAATGTAGAATGATCATCTGATACAAGGACAGGCATATTTATACAAGTACAAACAATGAGTTGATCGAGAGTAACAGCTCATACATTAGCTTTATAAGCACATGGTACAGTGATAGTTAATAAAGAGATAATTGGTATTTCTTTATGCGCAAGATGCGCGATCAAGGTGACAATAAAGCTCCTTAGGTGTAAAAAAAAACACATTTGCTTCACTGTTAACACTGGTTTAAACGGGATTTTTTTTCTTATTTATTATCTGCACTAATACAACACACTGTTGCAATATAGACATTCTACTACCTATTACGGGCAGTTGTTTGTAGGGATGCATGGTCCGCCTTCCGAACTTCGAATGTAGTTCGGTTTACAGAAGCACCCTTGAGTGCAGTTAGCAGTGTCCTTCTCATAGAGTGAGTCGCAAGTCAGTTGGTACACAGGACCACACTCGAGAAACTGTTCATTCGCATCCTCACACGTATCTTATACGTAGGGAGACAAATAAAAAGAAAAATGTCATTAGATCAAGGATAGAAACGTTTTTGATCGACATGATCTTACCTTCAGCGATTACATTCGTCACAACGAGAATGAGCATGGTGAAAGCGAACAGCACAGTTACAGACTTCATTGTTAACACGTTCAATGTTAACACGTAAATACAAACAAGGTGTAACCAATCAAACGAACAGTCTGACTGCACTTGTTTTTGATAAGGGCATGTTTTCATTGGAGCCCAAAAGCATGAGTTGTTTATTTCGATTGATTGCAAAGAGTCTGGTAAAGTTGGTCAATACGAAAGATTCAACAAGCAGTTTAGTTGGTGTGATATTTCTGAAGTGTTTTATTATTGTTTGATGAAATGTGAATGCGTGAGTTACTTTGCTAATGCATTGCTGCTCACACGACGCGTCTGAAACGCTATCGAGTGTTTACATAGGCACGCTAGTTTAGTGGTTATCCCGACTCTTACTTCTTCAACGAAAACGCTTTTGTTTTAACTCTTCTTTCCCGCCCATGGTGATAGTTAACTGGTGCTATTATTGCTCAAATTTTATTCAAACAATAACGCTGTTTGTTGAAGCTTACAGCAGCGCCAAAGCAAACTCTGTCATTCTAATGGCAGGGACACTCACATTGCGGAATACATTTGCCTTCCTTAGACTCTCGTACAAACCCTGGCTTGCAGAAGCATCCCTGAACACATTGCTTGGTGCACGGTTTCTGTTGCTCGCTCAGATCGGCACAAGTATTAGGACAAGCAGTACCACACGTTTGGAACTCTTCGTTCGGTCCACACACGTCGTACGGGTAGGGATGCGCATAAGGACAGGCTGTAGATAGTACAAACAAGTAATTTGAGTGATGATCATATGGTAGACATGTGATGAAGTTCGAATAGCTTACCACAATGTGCGTTCTGCAGAGTAAAGATCAGTACGATCAGGCACGCGAACATCGCCACTGGTTTCATGTTGTTAGATTGGAATAAGTGTTGCACTGCTGTTGTAACAGAATGTTCGATGTAGAATGATTATCTGATACAAGCACAAGCATATTTATACCTGTACAAACAATGCGTTCATCGAGAATAAGAGTTCATGCATTGGCTGTGTAAGCACGTAGTACAGTGGCGCAAAGTAGAGGGATTATTGGCATATCTTTATGCGCAAGGTTTACAGTTAGTAGTGATAAGTACATAGTAAGATGTGTTACAGCGCGTCTGATGGTTAGTCATATACTATACATCCATATGGGAGATTTAAACGCTGGGTCACCGTTAAATGGAACATAGCCCCACTAGCCCATGCCGTATCGTAAAATTGTATTTGTTTGACCGTAAAAACTGTTTTAAATGAGCATTTTTTACGTTTTATTGTCTGTACTAATCCAACACATTGTTACAATATAGACATTCAACTACCTATTACGGGCATTTGTTTGTAGGGATGCATGGTCCGCCATCCGAACGTCGAATGTAGCTCGGTTTACAGAAACACCCTTCAGTGCAGTTATAGGTGTCCCTTTCATACCGTGAGTCGCAGGCCAATTGATACACAGGACCACACTCGAGAAAGCGCTCATTCGCATCGTTACACGTATCTTTTACGTTAGGGAGACAAATAAGAAGAAAATATTATTGTAATGAGGATAGAACGTTTTTCATCAACAAGTTCTTACCTATAGCATTTACTATCGCCACACCGAGGATAAGCAGGGCGAATGCCAACAGCACAGTTGTAGACTTCATCGTTAAAAGTAGGTTTACGTTTAATGCCCTCGTAAAGATTCGTATCGCTGCTACCGACAACGAGTTCATTTATAGGGAATATAGAGCGTTACCAGCAAATGTGAAGCTACCATTTGCTACGCACGATGTACGCGGGTTGAGCCATAAGTTGTAAAGCTCGTTCGTTTGTTATTGTAAGTGATGATGTTGTTAGTCGGGTGAACAATTAACATTTTCGATAACCGTATTGCAAATTATATGTGTTGTGCAATCTTGTCAGCATCATTAACCATCGCTGCCTTCATAGCTGCTATGAAATTATAATTCACAGTTGTATATGTAATCTATGTAATATCTTTTCCCTGATATCTTTAATTACTGCTCATAAGGGTTACAAATGGTCGCACTGTTGAACTGTTGTGGCATTGATGTGGAGCTTGATACAGATTAGAGCGTTGGATTTTTTTCATATCTTGAGAGTAGTGTTGGCCGTTCCGGTCCGAACCTAGTAAAAAAGTTCCGTTCTTCATGTAGGCCGTTCCGTTCCGATCCTTTATACAAAATCGTTCCGTTCCGTTCATTCCGTTCCGATCCTTTATACAAATCGTTCCGTTCCGTTCATTCCGTTCTTTCCGTTCATTCCGCTCCGTTCCGTTCATTCCGTTCATTCCGTTCCGTTCCGTTCATTTAGTTCTTTCGTTTATTCCGTTCTTTCCGTTCATTCTGTTCCGTTCAATACGTTCTTTCCGTTCACTCCGTTGCGGTCTTTGCCGCTTCAATATTGTCAGCAAGGTGCTATCGTTCGTGCGTTCCGTTCTTTAAAAAAACCGGCTTTGTCCGGCTGTTGCTTGCTGCATGCAAGATAACTGTTCACTCTTTCTCGCACACAGTATGTGTTGCCTGTGCACTCTCCCATGCTCACAGGAATATTCATCGCACTTCGTCGCGTATCGTTTATAAAAATCGTGATAAGCGAAACCAAAATATGTTATTTGGTGTTATGGTGTTATTTGTAACATCTATTATACTTTTTGTTATAATTTAGCTTATCCTAACCAGACAAACAATTATTATAAAATGTAAATCTGTACTCATATGGCAGAACGGGTTGGAAGAGATGTATTTTAATATGCGATTATGAACAACGAAAAATAAAATGTATTTATTTTTTATGCCACGATATCCGCTTGATCTTGGCACTCGGCATGATTCCAATATTTAGCCATTCGATTCGAAGCATTCTGTTCCATTCGACAACCGTTTGAGTGCCGTTATGTTGTAAACGATTTATGTGAAAAAAAAAAAAACTATTTGTTGTAAGTAGTAAGTGAACTTAAATAATTAGTCAATCTCGTGATACAATCGTCAACTCCTACCGCTCAATAACATCGGCATGGGTAAAAGCCTCGAATGGATCGTGCCCCCATACGCTGGGATGATTATCCTGCTATGGGCATTTAAGTTACTGATAGCCAAGCCTATTAGTGGTACAGAAGGCTTTGACCGAAAATGGTCGTCGCATCTAAAAAGTTAAAAAATACTAGATAATAAATGCATGCTTTATTAGCACAGCTGGTACAGCTTACTGGATATAGGTTGAACCCATTTGGATTTGGTGATTTCAGAATGATGATTTAGATTTAAGAAACGCCTTTTCATATCCTGTCTCAAGTAACACCTCCCCCCCCCCCCCCGGTTGACAGTTTGGCTTGACAGTGACAGCTCTGGGTCGGTTCATTTGCACCCCAGGTTCACGTTCCGTTCTTTTTGAAAAATGAACTAGTTCCGTTCCGTTCCTTTTTTTTAACGAAATTCCCAACACTACTTGAGAGTAATGAAATGATTGAGTAATTTTCATAAATAGCCTATAGTTTTATCTACTGTATCCTAATGCAGGAAGTAGGAAATAGTAGGCAGGATACACCGGAGACTACTGACAGACTCCACATATCTGTCCTTCCACAAAAGCATTCTTCAAGGCATTCAAGGTATGGTAGTCTGGTGCAGTGCTCCACGCAGATTATTTCACTTCTATCGCACTCCTCATCCTTCGTCTGTAAATAGTTACAATTACAAAGAGTGAATTACAACGGAAATGGCCTTGCCATGCAATTCCATTTGGTTTCATGCCTACCGCCATCAGCGATAATGGTGTTAATTAGCAGGGCCAAAACCATCAGCAGCTACTTCAAAAAAGGTATAAGCTACAAAGGTGAAACCGACTTTTCTACAGAGACGAATCGCCTTGACAGGCGTGACGGAATCGGTATTCGGTACAAGGAATCAATTATTTGAAAACAGAAATATAATGAAATCCAATGAATGTATTTCTTAAACGATTCATTTGAACAACAATAATATATTGCAATAAGAATGCGTTCTTTAAGGCAGCTGCTCACATTTATTATAAGCGTATAGTTGAAACAATGGCTGATCCTTTTCTTCTTTCGACACTTTAGTAGCAGGGACATTCACATTCCGGAATGCATTTGCCATGTAGAGACCCTCGAACGAATCCAGGTTTGCAGAAGCATCCCTGTACACACAGCAGCGTACAGGCTTTGGGAGGATCGTTAAGATCGGCACACGTCTTGGGGCAAGCGGTACCACACTCCTGGAACTCTTCGTTCGGTCCACACAGGTCGTATGGGTAGGGATGAGCATAACGACAAGCTGTAGATAGTACAAATAGGTGATTTATGTGATGATCTTATGACATACATGTGAAGAAGGTCGAATAGCTTACCGCAATGTGCGTTCTGCAGGGTGAAGATCAGCACGATCAGGCACGTGAACATCGCCACTGGTTTCATGTTGTTAGAATAATGTACAGCAGTATTGTAATTGAATGTTTAATGTAGAATGATCATCTGATACAAGGACAGGCATATTTATACAAGTACAAACAATGAGTTGATCGAGAGTAACAGCTTATACATTAGCTATGTCAGCACATGGTACAGTGATAGTTAATAAAGAGATAATTGGTATTTCTTTATGCGCAAGATGCGCGATCAAGGTGACAATAAAGCTCCTTAGGTGTAAAAAAAACACATTTGCTTCACTGTTAACACTGGTTTAAACGGGATTTTTTCTTCTTATTTATTATCTGCACTAATACAACACACTGTTGCAATACAGACATTCTACCTATTACGGGCAGTTGTTTGTAGGGATGCATGGTCCGCCTTCCGAACTTCGAATGTAGTTCGGTTTACAGAAGCACCCTTGAGTGCAGTTAGCAGTGTCCTTCTCATAGAGTGAGTCGCAAGTCAGTTGGTACACAGGGCCACACTCGAGAAACTGTTCATTCGCATCCTCACACGTATCTTATACGGAAGGGAGACAAATAAAAAGAAAAATGTCATTAGATCAAGGATAGAATCGTTTTTGATCGACATGATCTTACCTTCAGCGATTACATTCGTCACAACGAGAATGAGCATGGTAAAAGCGAACAGCACAGTTACAGACTTCATTGTTAACAGTTGGTTTACGTTTAATGCCCTCGTAAAGACTCATGCCGTTGTTACCGAAAACGGGTTTATTTATAGGGTACAGCTGGTTATAAGTGTGATTCGCTACAGCGCGGTGTTTATAAAATTGAGAAAAAAAAACTTGTAACGCTGATGCCAAGCTCGTTTGTTGTTATGAGTGATGATGTTGCTAGTCGGACACACATGAAACGGTTACTATAATTTTCTGTTGTTCTATATGTTGTGCACTTGGTGCCAGATGTGTGTTGTGCAATCGTCTTAGAATTTCGATATTACTGATCCTATAATCTATACATTTACTCCTATTACTGATCACAAGTGTTAGAAAGGATCAACTTGTTAAACATTGTTGTCACTGTTCATTGGTCATTGTTGTGGGGATTATTTTATTAGAATTTAATTATGTCTTTGAGTAAGTTGAATGATGCAAGAACCGGAGCTAATAAAACTTGTTGAAAAGGTAGTAAAACGAACATGCATAAAGATCTTATTTATTGGTGAAATTGATCCAGAGGTGGAGATATCTGCATATCCAACATATTTAACTCTCAATCTGCTTCCACTAAATCTACTGTTTGATAGTCTCACCAGGGAGTGGGCAATCTCTTCGCCGAACGCAGTTTCCCCCATCGTTGGTTTTACGCAGAAATCCTTCCTTACAAAAGCATCCCTCAATGCATTCCAACGAGGGACACACGATGATTGGTGGTCTGTTGCAGTGCTCCTCGCAAGTTATTCCACACCAATCCCACTCCTCATTGGGAGGGCATTCATCGTCTGTAAACAGTTGAGGAGTGGATTAGAACGGGAATGGCCTACGAATGCAATTCATCAGAAACTTACCGTCATCAGCGATAACAACGCTAACCAGCAGGGCCGCCAAAAGCACCAGAGCTTGGGTAGATTTCATCTGGAACGTATGCGATTAGCAGGCACTTCAAACACATGCCTTTTGTTACGAGCTACAAAGCTGAAAGCGACTTTTATACAGAGACGAATTGCCGAGGCATGACGGAATCGGTATTCGGTGCAAGGAATGAATTAACAGAAAACAAAATCCTATTATTGTATTTCTCAAACAGTTTAATTAAATACACCAATTGCCTTTAAAATGCGTTCCTTAAGGCAGTTGCTCACATTTATTGCAAGCGCGAGGTAGAAATAATTGCTGATACTTTTCTTTTTTCGATACATCAATTGCAGGGACACTCACATTCCGGAATGCATTGGCCATGTAGAGACTCTCGGACGAATCCAGGTTTGCAGAAGCATCCCTGTACACACTGCAGCGTACAGGCTTTGGGAGGATCGTTAAGATCGGCACACGTCTTGGGGCAAGCGGTACCACACTCCTGGAACTCTTCGTTCGGTCCACACAGGTCGTACGGGTAGGGATGAGCATAAGGACAAGCTGTTGATAATACAAATAGGTGATTTATGTGATAATCATATGGTAGATATGTGACGAATATCGAATAGCTTACCACAATGTGCGTTCTGCAGGGTGAAGATCAGCACGATCAGGCACGCAAATATCGCTACTGGTTTCATCTTGTTAGTTACAATAAGTTAAAGTTGTGTGTTAATTGGATGTTCAATGTAGAATGATCATCTGGCACAAGAACAGGCAGATTTATACCAGTGCAAACAATGAGTCGATCGAGGATAAACGATCATACATTGGCTGTGTCAGCACGTGGTACAGTGACACATAATAAAGGGACAGTTTGTAAGGAGGCATTTCTTCATACATGAGATGCCTTACAGGGTGTCTGATGATGAGTCATGTACATGCACATGGGAAACGCTCTAAACGCTTGGCTTAATGGAGCATACCACTACTTGCGAACCTCAAAGGCATGTTGGGACAAATCAATCATGATCGTGATCAAGAAAATAACGAACCTCTTGTTCGCTCCCTCACCACATACAGTTGTAAATGTTTGACTTTACGTACTGATTTTAGTCAGCCTCTCTTTGCTTGTTTTACTTACTGTACAAATTCAATTCGAATAGTGGTTTCTCCTACATTTCAAATAGTCCACCACGTTTATCGCCAAAAAATGCTTCTTTATCGGCTTGTTCATCGCGGTTTTTCGATTGCTTACGATGGAAATCGTTGCCGGATATTACACTAGTATGGATAGTTGTTACACTAATATGGGCAGGCATTAATGTCTACGCATATTCCGCCTTCTGCATGTCGAATGTAGTCCGGCTTACAGAAGCACCCTTGTGCACAGCCAATGAGATCGTTCTCTACCGACGGATTGTCGCAGGTCGGTTGTTGCACTGGACCACACGTGAGGTAGTGCTCGTTGTCATCACCACATTTCTCTGCTGTGCATGCAAAGATAAATCAAAGGGCAACGAAATTAGATCGAGAATAGAATTGTTAGGATCAATATGATCTTACCAGCGTGAACACTCATCGCGGGAAGGATAAGCATGGCGAATGCCAACAGCACAGTTGCAGCCTTCATCGTTTCAGCGTTGATTCTCGTGTACTGTACAGCGTTCCCGGATAGACTCGTAGTACTGTAGAAAATGACTGGTTCTTTTATATGAAACAGCCTGGCAATGAGTGTTGGGCTAAAACTCACAATTCGCTACGCACGATGTTCGTGAATCGAGCGATAATTGTTACATTTCGTTTGTGATTCGGAGTGATGTTGCTAGTTGGACGAACAAGAAGTGTGAATCATAATCGTCTATTGGTGATAATATATGGAGCGCAAAAGAAATAGCAGAGAGTGAGATCATATATGAGCCGGAAGAGCTGGTCTACAGTTGTTACCGAACTTTTGGCGAGGATAGTCGAATAAATGAAGCATCGTTAATAACTCTCAAATGTAAAGTAGGTGTTATTGAACACCATGTGCATCTGTGTTCCAGCTCAATGGCATAAAGGAATGTATGTCAAGAGAAGTTGTGGTCTGTGAAACTTGAAACAGCAAGTGCATGAGAAAAATGGCGGAACCGCGTGAGCCCGGCTAAAACCCACAGCATTGCCCGAACCATTCACCGAAGTGGGGGAAACCAAAAAAAAAAAAAGAAAAACAACCTTATTTGAAGGCCATAGCTCATACCGGTCGCCCAATTTCCGCTAAAAGTAGGCGCTAAAAGTTAAAGATCGCTTAAACTTAGGCGATCGCCAAAATAAGCGACTCGCAAAGGTGTCACAAATGCATTCCAGTATCCGGTCTGCTGTTGTGAAAACGATCGCTTGTTCTACGGTTAGAGCCTCCATAGAAACAAGCGTTTGTTTTGCTTAAGCTGGCCATTGTCAGCTGTTTGGATTTAGTTGTGATCGTTTATTAAGAAATGATTATGAACCACTTATTGCACCAAGACTGAATATTACATAGTCTCTTAAAGAAATTGCATTCAATGTAGCCCAGTGAGGTTGATAAAGAATATAAAAAAGATATCTTAAATGAAGTATAAAAAGTCTTAATTATTTTTTAAAGCAAGTGAAGAAAGCATAGTTTTGCTGCTTGAAGACTTGTTGTATCCCCGGGTTGGACTTGATTTCAGTGCTTGTATAGAATTTATCTGGAATATATGCAACTGATAAACGCTTCAAAAACATGCCTATTGCTGTAAGCTACAAAGGTGAAATCGACATTTACACCGAGAATAAGAACCGCCGTAGTGTGACCAATCTTTACACGACCTGTAATCTGGTCCGTAGCGTGGTATTGGCGAGGTTGGTGGCCGCCAAGGGCGCCGGGCCTTGAGGGCACCAAATTGATAGTCTTCATAACATGATTGGTTGTTAAAAGCCTTCTACAGGGCGCATGATTATGTTTCTGTCAAGGGCGCCAGTTGACCACGCTACGGCTAAGCATGTAATACATTCAAAAATGGAAGAAATTAAGTAAAAGCATGACTATAATCAAATTCAATTAATGTACTGCTCGAATAACTCACTAGAACAACAATAGTGAATATTTTAATGTAGTATATCACATTTATTAAAAGCGCATGATACAAACAAAAATTGCTGGTGCAGTTCTTCTTTTGACATTTTAGTAGCAGGGACCCTCACATTCCGGAACGCATTTGCCATGTAGAGACTCTCGGACGAATCCAGGTTTGCAGAAGCATCCCTGTACACACTGCAGCGTACAGGCTTTGGGAGGATCGTTCAAATCGGCACACGTCTTGGGGCAAGCGGTACCACACTCTTGGAACTCTTCGTTCGGTCCACACAGGTCGTACGGGTAGGGATGAGCATAAGGACAAGCTGTTGATAATACAAATAGGTGATTTATGTGATGATCATATGGTTCAAGTATGTGTTCAAGGTCGAATAGCTTACCACAATGTGCGTTCTGCAGGGTGAAGATCAGCACGATCAGGCACGCGAACATCGCCACTGGTTTCATCTTGTTAGTTGCAATAAGTGTTACACTTGCGTTTTAATTAGATGTTCAATGTAGAATGATCATCTGGCACAAGAAACCAGTAGTTTTATAGTTGTTGTAAACAATGATATGATCAGCACGAGAAGATCATCACGAGGTGCGTGAAAGTATGGCAGTATATGATGAGATAATGTACTGGTATGCCTTTATGCGTGGGCTCTATACTTTGTAAAGCTCAACTCATGTGTAACCATTGTTAGCGTTTGCCGTTGAGTCACACTATTACAGGTGCAAGAATGTTAGTATCTTTTGTTACAACGACTTCGGTGATTTATTTATTAGATCATAACCGTGGTATGATGTCGGATTATTATGTTGCATACTTTTGCTCTATCTGATGGGATCTTTACCCCTAACTTTAAGTTTAATTTGTTTTAACATTGTTGTCCTCCTGCTTCGCTGTTTATTATGCCATCTTGGGCATCTAGAAACAGTTGTTAGACGTTTGCTTATTATGTGTTATCGTCTAGCTTATCTTCAACCTCTATATACGGTAACTTAATTATGTGTTAACAATGATTTTTACGTCTTGATGATGTCTACCGATATAATTTTGTATTATTAAACTGTAAAGAAATACCGACGTGAAATACAGACACAACTCTAAAGAAGGCTTTTAATGGATAATAACATTTGTTCAACAAGTGTTTAAGTAATTATCTAATTATGGAACGCGTCAGAAGCAGAACCTCGCATAGCAAGTGTGACACAATCCATCAACAACATCTAGAAACTCTAAATCACTTACAATCAGTGCGATTGCATTGAGGTATTAGTTGTTGAACAGAAAGCCTTCTTCTTTACAATCCTCATGTTTGATGCACTCTCCGCCCTCTTTGCTTTCTCGAACGTGCCAGGGTTTGCAGATGCATCCGGCTTTGCACGGTTCATCGCACGGAGGAAGCAGTGGGCCATAACAGTGCGGCTGACATCCGACACCGCACTCATGCCAATATTCGTTGGCAGAACAGCCAAAATCTGTTACACGGGACGACAATTTGTAATGTGGCGTAGAAAATGTACGGGAACTACTTACCCTCATCGTCGGCCATCACTGCAACCACCACCAATAGAGTGACAAGCAAACAAAGCTGTACGGACTTCATCGGGAAGATGCACGTTGGTATTTAGAAGCATTTACTGTACTGTGCCTTATAGCAACGTGAATCGGATTTTTATATAGACGAGCGGCAGTTTATACAACATTCGATTTGCCATCACGATTTCGAGAAGTGTGACGAAAGGCATGATACTGTTTTGCGTTTTTCTTTACAATTTTTAATATTGATTTTCATTGCTATTGTACTCCGTGAAAGATTTTGTGGAGGTATAGGCATTTCATTAATGATAGATTGTACGCTCTTTTGTCCTTATGTGCCATAATGTCCTGAATATCCTCATATGTTTTTATCTGTTCCAATCCGGACGGTTGAATGTGATCTGGATAGTTCTCCCCGTAGCAGACCTCTGACTATACACGAATGCGCGTTAAAAGCAGTTCTTTAAAGTAAAAAAAAGTTCGGATGTTTAACAACCAGCTTTAATAATTTTATATCATCTAAAGATGATTTTTAATTGGCAAGCAATTATTCCCTGATAATATCTTCCTTCTTGTTTAAGATTCATCCAAGGTTAAAAGTTAGTGTATGTTATGTACAAATTTTACAAGCAAAAGAAATACAAGACAGTCCTCATACGGAGTGGATAAGAGTGGATAAGAGTGGAGAGTGTAAAAAAGGAGCTTGATTATGCCCGAAAAACAAAAAGAAAAAAAACCTACCTTCATTATCGGCCACAACGCCGACTGCCAGTAGTGTGAGAAGCAAAAGAACTTGCGTCACCTGCATCGGGAGCATGTTTGCTTGAGTCATAGCATAAGAGTGAACAGTGTGTGCACCTTGCGCCGTGAAATTGTGCTTTTATAGCGACGAATCGCTGTACCACCGAGTCCGATACGATTGGCTATGTTTGCCGTATTTTGAAGGCAACGAATGGACTGGATTGGGATGATGAATTACTCTTTTCGAATCGATGAACTTGTCAGGGACACTGACATTTCGATCAGCACGTGTGCTTGTTAGAGTTCAGTACGGATTGAAGCTTGCAGAAGCATCCTCTAAAATCACTGAATTCTTGGTTTTTTTTTATGATTCTGTTGCTGTAATCATGACTATGTGCAGTACCAGCAGTGGTGAGGTATTCAAGATACTATCCGATAATGCACGGTCAATTACAAGGCGCCGGTCCAGGGTCTGGTCACATTTTTTCAACTTTCTGTAACAAAGTTAAAAAAAATCAGTTCTAGCGGCGATTATCGATCACAGAACTGAACCGAAACTAAACATGTAAATAGATATTCCTGTTTGTACGATGATCGTTGTGTGTTTGTCTGTTAAACAGTTGTGCATATCTGGTAGTAAAATGTATGAGCCTTTCCATCGGAACTATAATGCTCCATGATTGATGATGAAAACTCATGTTTTGTATATTTTCATTCATGCTTTTTCTTATTTATTGCACTACTCCAAAAACATTCAGAGTGCAGCGCAGTTTAAGGCGCATAAAGACACTCGTCTTCGGTAATGCATGGTCCATAAAAGTTTTGTTTACGAACGTATCCTTCGTCACATTCGCATCCTGCCTGGCACGGCAATGTACAGGGCGACGGTCGAGGTGGTGAAAAGCAGTAAGGCTGACACAGTGCAGCACAGTCTGACCATCTTCCATGGGGTCCACAATCCGTAGCTGTTTACAAGGGTTACAAAATGGTTACAAGGGTGAAGAGTGGTGGTGAGTGTGGAAACATCAACGGGAATATGTGCTAAAAACGTACCTTCCGTATTGTTGGCAGCATCTACGACCACCAGTAGACCGAGGAGTAATGTTACTAGCACACTAGACTTCATCGAGAGCTTGTTAATCATACTGAACAAATAGTACACAGTAAGGTGGATGGATTAAAATGCGGGAGTTTTATACACCGTTCTATCGTTGATAGGGTGGATTACGATGGAAACTGCGTGTAATCAATCGGATGGACAATTTAATATACAAGCAAATATTTAACAATAAATCCAATGTAATCAACAATCGCAGCATTTCGAATGGTAATCGTACGTAAGTGGTGATCATTTGTGTATGTTCCCATATTAACTTTCTTTTCAACTTCTTCGGACAAACACATACATCTTGTGTGAAACTCATTTAAAATTCGGAAAAAATAAACATGTCGAGGATTATTTAATCTTCATTTCATTTGGAGCAATTGTAATAAAATAGAAACATGTAATGCATCATCAGCGAAATAAATTTTGTTCTTTTCTTAGTGTATCATCATCGCTGGTAAGTAAAAAGCGAATTAATGAATGAAGAACATTATTGAAAATTTAACTCAACGAAACTGCAAAATGTTTTCGTTTTTTTTTAACAATTGATTTCCGTTTTTGGTTCTTGTGTTTTATAATAAGGCAATCAAGCGAGGAGATTTCCGATTTTGGATTTGAAGGTAAATATAGACAGTGTTCAGGTAGAATGCATTTTTCATCATCTTTATATTCACGATCGTATTCTTCTCCGCAGGTGCAATTAATACGGAAATCGACAAAGTACAAAGTGAGAACATTGGCTCGAAGCAATAAGGTTGACATGAATAGGCACAATCGCCCCAGCGTTTATTTGGATACCAGCTCTCGTGCCCTATTAAAACAGGTTAACCGGGCTAGCCAGTGATTATTAGAATTAAAATAAGAGAAAACAGTCATGATCAATTCCCAGTTTTAAATCGCGTCCATTTAACACGGACATTTATAGCAACGTGTGAGTGTGAGCAACGAGAATAAACATAATAAAACTGGAAATAGTTTAACCTAGGTTTCGCTTATCGCTGGTTTATAATATAGTTGCATTGGGCCCGCAAAAGACGGATGTGGTCGTTTGCAGAATCTGACTTTCTGGATGGGTAATATCTAATGAAATCAGGAAGCTTTTACAGACCACAGTGATGGCGTAAATAGTAGTTACACCACAAGAGAAGATGAGTTCAATGCTTCATCTTTGTTGAGAGTTCATGTCATCTTTACTAAATAGCATTACTGAATACTACCGTACAGGAGCATCAATTATAATTGGAGGTTGATCGTAAATCAATGTCTGCACTGTCGCTTTAAGTTAAACGACGGGAGGATCGTCCCTGCAGCTAAATGCACACAACTCAGTACGAACGCAGTCCCCACCATCCTTATTCAAACGAACGTATCCTTCATTACAGAAACAACCAGCCTTGCAAGCGGAATTACACGCTTGATCGTCTAGTTCAAAACAGTACCGCGGACATCCGGATCCGCATTCCTGCCACACCTCATTGGTACCGCACTTATGATCTGTTAAATAGGGAACATAGCGTAGCAGTGATTAGCGAAGTCAAAAGAAAAGCTTGTGTTAATTACCTTCTTAGACACACTTACCGGCATCGTCCGCCATCACTGCTACCGCCAAAAAGGTAAGTAGTAAAAGGGCTGAGACAGATTCCATTTGGATTTGATAGTGTAAAAAAGGTCACAACTGAATAGCTACAAAAGTAACACATTTTGTGTTTTTTATACGTACCAGAAGCTGATAAGCGATGATTAAAGTGGAACTGGATATAACTAAGCCATATTTTTTACACACAAAGAGCAATGAATCGTTGTGTAATATTTAGTTTAGATTACTGCCAATGCGATCAACGTCGATTGGATTTGTGAATTATAAATTTGAAATTTAAAAAAATAAAAGCAAATACCATACATAGAATGTACTCTTGAGCATAATCAATAGAAATGCTCAATACCGTATTGAATTATGAATTTCACCACCCTGGCATGAACTAGTGGACTGGTTGGTGAAACATTAATGATATAAGCTGTATTTTATTGTTTTCATGATTGTGATCATTCACGATTGGTGTATTCACCTTTGGCTGCCTTGCAAAAGCTTTCAAGAGACATCATTTAGTACATTCATTGGCTTAAACCATTTTAGCTGGGAAAACTGCTTCTTACAGTTAACCTAGACTCACAGGTGTCAGGGCGAACGCATTTACCGCCATACAAATATTCCCGAACGTATCCTTAACGGAAACAACCAATATTGCACTTCTTATCACAACGTTCGGCCGGCGGCTCGAAACATATATCCTGACAAGAGCTGGCGCAATCGTCCCACACCTCATTTTCCCCGCACTGCGTATCTGTTAAACAGCGGATATGCCGTAGCAATGATTAGCCTGCACATTCAAATGAGTTTAATGAGTTTTAATAAACTTACCGGTATCGTCGTCACCCATCACTGCTACTGCCAGCAGGGTGAGTAGTAAAAGAGCTGGTACAGATTTCATTTGGCTTTGAATACTAAAAGAAAGCTAAACAAAATAGCTACGATCGCAAACACACAATGCGTCTTTTATATACGCCAGTCACTGAAATGGCATGACTAACGGTACATTCGGTGTGTTAGTCAGAGAGTAGGCAAGGCACAAAAGCTGTGGAAATAGGTTGTACCATTTTCTCACACATAGTGCCAAACGAACGAATATGTTGTTAATTGTAGATTGCCTTGTATTTATAAGAGTGCTGGTTTAGCGTCTAAGCTCGAGGTCACTCTAAGTTTTAGGTTTGCTCGAGGTTCAGCGAGTGCATTCCGAGATGCTCGAGTGAGACTTTACTGTATATATAAGCTGTTGTTTAAAAACAAAAGTCGTTATGTTTTAAAATGGCGACCCTACTTACAAGGGATTGTTATTGTAAACAGAAAAGCTACCATAGCAACAACAAACCAAAGCCAATGCGCATAGTTTGCGCTTGTTGCTCGCTCGCGTGGTCTTACTCGCTGCAACTGCCGACAGGCGCGTGACACTGTTAAAGTCTGGCGCACGCTAGTTTCATACAAAGCAATGTGTGGGAACCTCACGTACAAAATGATAGTCGTCAATTATTAGATTGTCGTCGGCTGAGTACGACCTCATAATTGTAACGTGTTGCTCGTAGAGTCGAACAAGAAAACAAACTCCATAACGACCTGCTTACCGGTGACTCAACGAGGTTGAACTTACATAGTAACGCATGGTAACGCTTGCATAGAAGAAAAAACGAAAGAGAACCAACACTACTTGCACTTACCTTTTTAACCGAGTTATTTTCTTTCCAAAACAAATAACACACCAACATCACACGTATTCTTAACGACTTCAGAACATTGGTTTTTGTTGTTGTTGGTTTTTGTTTTGAGTGTGTGTGAGGGAGTGTATGTTTTCCATAATGCTGCATGTTTGGTTTGCATCCTTGTTTGTTTGCTTGTTTGTTTGTCTGTTTTGCTTACTTCTTTGTTATCTATTTCGTTTAACCCATTTTGCGTTGGCAGCTTTTGCCATTTTCATTCATGGGTGTAGTTATTGTGTAAGTGTGTGTGTATCATTATTTCTGTTTGTATTTGTGTATCAATTTGTGATGTTCTAACGTGTAACTGTGTGGTTGTGTACGTTTGTGTATGTGTGTGTGTGTGTTTACATTATCTTTATTGAATACTTAGACATTTCCAAAGGAGTACAAAATCCAACTCAAGAAAGTCAGGAAACTCGTTCACGTGAGCGCAACCATTGATGGTGCTTTTACAATGCTACGTTTCCTACCTTTATGCTTTTTCTCGCTCTTACGTTCTCTCCCTCTTTCGCTCTTTCTTCGCCGTTTTACCGTTTTAGCTTTTCACCGTATTGTGGGATTTACCTTCTCATTGCTAGCTTTCGACACTTGTGTTTTATCTCTTTTCCTTTCATTTTGAGTTTTTCCTGCACCTCCGGCTTCCGCTTGTTTCAGCTCTGACTAACTAGACTTTATTCTCTGCTTGCTTGCTTTTTTTTTCTCGCATACCATTTCCTCGTTTGCATCTTTGCATTTCTCGCATTGCGTTTCGAGGATTGTGTTTGCTAGGGTGCCGGTAGTCCGGCGCTTAAAGTTAGTTTTGCGGGTAAAATGAGTATTTAGTTAGTGTGTTTTTTATTTGTTTGGGTGCGTGTGAGTGTGAATGTATTCTTTTTGTTTTTTGTTTTGCTTTCCCTCTAGTATATCAACGCTTATGTCGTCAACAAAAGTACGGACAGAAAAATGGGAAGTATACAAAGAACGTTTTGCGGATTTTCACTCACTTGTTTTGGTATTCGCATTTCTCTCAATCTCAGCTGTTCGATTCTGCCTTTGTAAGAAATTCGTTTTGCATGTGAAGGTGTATGTGTATTGTTTGGTGTGTGTGTGTGTTGATTTCTACTTTTTTTAGTCTGCACCCATTGGCCCTGTTTAGCAAAAAACGGGGGTTTGCCATCATGCACGACGGGAGGGGGAATGTACCACCAGCTTCGTACATTCCGTGTATCAATCGCTAGTAAATCTTATTAATAATTGGCACAAGGTTTTAAGTGGTAATATCTGTGGTTCGTTTGTTTGGAGTGGTTGCCACTGTGTCGTTCTGTTAATTTTGTGTGTGTGTAGTAATGAGTAGGAGATAACCGATACAGACGATAGAAAAGAATAAATTGGCAGCTCGCACTCGTTCCTGCTTTGGAACAGAACGTGGAAGTGCTTATTTACTTTACTCCAGTTCAATGATTTTCTCTGCCCCTGGGTGCTCACTAAGCTGCCGTGAGGCAGTCCATTGATCGCTGTGTGTTTGATCGATCATTTTCTCGTTATAAGGCTCCCAACACAATCAATACAAACTCTATCAAAATGAACACACCTTGAACAACAAACCAAATCGATTACCGATGTGCTGCTTCAACGCTTCGTGCCTTTGCTCTCTCTCTCTCTCTCTCTATCTTTCTCGCGCAGATACAGATGATGATCGATACGAAACGTCGTGTGTGAGTGTGTGTAGTATTAAAATCCTAATGCCAAGTAGTGCGGATATCTGGCATACTTTTGCTTGGAATGCACAACAACGAACCGACTGTTTGCTGGGTAGCTTGCATATTTGGGGGCTTTTTTGTTTCCGTCTGCACTGACTACCTGGTCTGGCTTCTCCTGTTTATTTAACTAATATATTTCTATAAACTGTCAACGTTTTGTGTTGCATTGTTCTAAGTATGTGTAGTTTTGCAAATATCTTAATTGTAGAGTGTGTTTTTGTTTGTGTTTTGTATCTTTTTTTTTATTTGCATTATTCGATTACTTGTGGTGCAATGAAAAGGAATAAAAAATACTTTATTCTTTAAGCAAGAGAGAGACAAAATAAAGCAGTTTTTTTATATTTTAAAACATTTGATAAACAATAAAGTATATATTATGAAGCAAAGTAAAGAAAATACGAGAAGAAAAGGAAACGAAATCAAAGAAAAGGTTAAAACAGGCAAGAGTAATTCAGACGTTAACAAGTAAAATTGATACATTGAATAATTTTAAATCAAAGTAGCCAAATTGCATTGCGCTATTTATCAGCGTGTTTGTTTCGTTACCGTGTTTGCTTCTACACTTTGAGTGTGTGAGTGTGTGTGTTTTTTTCCTCTCCCTCTCTCTCTGCGTGTTCATGTGTGTGTGACGCGCTTTCGTGATTTTGGGCTTGTGTGGTAATCATAATAATCATTAGTATTTAGTAGTTTTAATAGTGTTTAGTAGTTTTGTATAGTTTTCCTTGCTATTGTTTTGTATTGTGTTGTTACTTGTTGCCGTTTTTTGCTCTTTAATTTATTGTGCAATGGTTAATTGAGTGTTTGTTTTTGCTTTGCGCATCGGATCGATCTACTGGCCGTTTTGAATTTCGTACGAGCTGGCTTCCTAGTTCGCTTGTATTAAGTGTATGTGTTCTGTCTGTCTGTCTGTGTGCGGTGAGTGGATATAATTCTTTGCTATCTGTTAATTTGGCTTACTTTTTTTTATTTCTTTTTGTTTGTTATAAAATTCAATTCCCTTTTCCATCGTAAATGTATGTTGTGGTTGTTTTTGTTAATGCATGTATGAGTGTCTGAGTGTGTTGTATGAGTGCACAAGGCTTTTATATCCTTTTTATGCCCACTCATACGCTACGTCTTCACTGCTCTGCTCCGAGTGTCGCTCACACGATCTCGCATCGTTAGTGACCGTGCCGTGAGCTGCTGTTTGGTTTCAGCTTTCTCTTGTTTCATTATTTTTTTCATTTCTATTTTTAAGGTATAGTACGATCAGTTCGTTAGTGTAAGTGTCTCTGACCGATCGACCGATGCAGATCGGCAGATAAAACCGAGCAGCTGTACTGAAACGACGGGGGGCAGGAGGGCTGACGGTCCATCCGAACTGATGGAGGTAGGATCCCGCTGCTCGTTTGCGATTCCGATCCAGGAAAACGGAAAATGTAAACACACACACGCTAGGGTAAACACATCTCGCTACTGGGTTTTGTCTCACGCACACGAAACGGAGCAGTTAGTATAAGTGTTTGCTTTTAAGATTGATTGATTTGCTTTACTTCCTACTAGTGGGGAGGGAACAGGGGGATGATGATGAGTTTGCAATTTTCTGCAGAAGGAAGAAAGAGTATGCAAACAGTGGGAGGGGGTGTCCTTCTTTCGCTTAGTTACTACTTTGCCTCCTTTTTCTTGCTCTTCCTTCGTTGCTAGCCACCTTTCCGCCCGTACTAGCCTCTCAATACGCAATGTCAAAGTCGATCTTCTTTCACTCGATTATATAGATTTAATATTTAAATTCTATTGGTTTTATAGGATAAAAATGATCAAAAATGTAAAACAAACTCTCTAAACATCTGTACCCTCCGTCTCTCCGTTCTCTCTTCCGCCTCTTGTAAGATCGCGCCAGGCACAGCACATGCACTATCAACTGCATGTGTCTGCGCCATTATGAGTGTCTGTCTGTCGCACGAAAGGATGTCTTCCCTTTCTAAACCCATTAACCTTTCACCGTGTGTCGCACGTCCGTCCGTAGGTCTAGGTCTAGCTTTCCGAGAAAAGCTCACCGCGATCGATCGCGTTAAAGTATGCTTCTGTACGTCTCTTCCGTCCGGTGTTAAATGGTTACGTTCGGCTTGTTTCAGCCCGTTTCCTTCCTTCCTTGTCTCCGGTCGTTCCGGTCGTCCGTGCCGTGAGTTAATGAAAACAGTAATACTTTTCTATCGCAATTTGCAAGATAATTCTCATTCACTATGTATCTACGATCAACGTGTTGATCATTATCGTTTCCTTTATCGCTAATACAAACATGCTTTTACGGGTTGTGTTTCTCTTTATTTTTTGTTGGTTGGTTTCGTTTAAACTTTACTCCCGTTTCTACTGCTGCTGAACCTACTCACTCTCACTATATATCGGTTTGCTTACGTGTGATCAACCAACAAATGGCTGCCGACATTGTGTCACGCTTTCATGCATTACTCCCTCCTGGGAGCTTTCCTTGGAGCTTTCCTGTTCGGTTCAAGGGAAGTATTGCCTCCTACACCTGTAGCCATGTGGGTAGTAGTCTGCTTAGGGTCAGGATGTCAGCCTGCGTAAGTCGACCCTGTGACATTTACGATACAATCACACGAGCTGATGTGTGTGTGTCTTTATCTGTCTAATATGGCAGGGTATAAATGATTTCGATTACGATGAAAACGGTCATATCTATAAGAGATACCGTTCACTGGAGAGGGAGGAAAAATGAGCATCTCGGGACGACACCAGGGGCTTCTCGTCGGTGCAGCTTCAGCCAGATACTTCCGAATCGGGAACACAAAGACAAGCTGCTTGCCTCGTTGTTTGCTGCCCATTTCAGGGTACGGGTCAACCTGTAATGCCCATAACCATCCAACTCTAATGGTCTACGAGTTACTGCATCCTGCCCTTTGCAACACACGGGTGCATTTGTACGTGAGTATGTTCTTGAACGTGAAAATTGGCTACGTGCACACAACGCGCTAGACACATGGTAATACCTTCCGCTCTGATGGTTTCATCCGCTACGCCCTAGCCCCTTTCACAGCTATTGCGCTATTTTCTCGAATCAACTGCTCGAATAATGTTCGCTCTAACCGGCCGGTGTACCGATTACATTACAATTATTTGCCTTCATATTGTGGGACACCTATATTTACTTCCTCTTCATCGCTCCCACTACCATTCCCGCACGGACTCATGAGCTGCTTCGTTGCTGTGTGCCGCTACGGGAACATGAGTATCAGTGTTCGGCTCGCCGTCTTTTAGCCCAACCCAACTACCAACCGCCCCAAAAGCCTTGTGAACGGGATGTGATTCCAATGAATTTCGGGTCACGGGAGGTATCGGTAATTTAGGGGGATTTTGGTTTGGTTTTTGCGTTTGCGTGTGTCTGAGTGTGTGGCGTGTGTATGTACTTTTTTGTAACTTCCTCCCTTTTGCTCTTTGCTTTGCTTCAAAAAGATCGAGGATGAGTGTAACGAGAAAACGAGCTTATTTACTTTCATCTTTACGTGATGTCGACGGGGCGTCACTAAAAACTAATCATGTCTCTAGGCTTCCACACCGGGGATCCTACAATTAAAAAGAAAAAACAAATGGCCAGATTTAATGACATTGTTCGAATGGTTGGTGTTTTATAAGTAAGAGGGGTGGTTTGGTTTGGATTTTGGTTTGTAGTATTGGTGTATTTTTTTTTGTTCTTTTTTGAAATGGTTGATGATGTTTAGTATCATTATCAATTTGGTGTAGCTTTCGCTTCGTTTTTTTTCTGTGGTATTTTTGGTGTTTGTGTGTTGGTATAATTTAGTATATAGATTTTTTTTATGTTGTTGGTTAATTTAAATGCATCCAATTTTTGCTAACTTAACTAAAGACCTGAAAGGGGGGGGGAACATTAGGAACAGGATGAATGTTAAGAAGGAGGATTCATGAGAGGCCGTTAAAACTGTTGGAAAGCAAAGGGAAGAGAATGGTGCATAAGAACAGAACACGGTCGAGAAGAGAGGATAAATGAGATGTAAATTTTGGGTATAATAAAAAATATAGTAAACGTGGCTAGTAGAACACGCAAATCGAAACCCAAACGTACAACAAACAAACAGTGAAAGCATACTTGTAACCGTGGAAAGTATCTGTTCGCGTACGCAGCTAGCGCAAATAAACAGCAAGGAAAGGACATGATAGTGACGTGGTCTACAATCTACAGGATCGAGGATCTAAGAGCCTAAGCAAGTGGGAAGTAACCATTGCTCACCTTCAGCTCGTATGCTTGGTTGGCTTGGCTGGTGGCTTGCTAAGCGCAGTGGGTGAGTATTTGTACACACGCACACGCATGATGAATGGGGGAAGTTTTGAGTTTGGTGATCTATACTGCTATACAGGTTTAATGTGAAATAATCGCAAAAGAAGTACTGTTTTTACTGCATCAAATCTTATCAAACGTACTGTTGTACTGCTAACGCTAACGATTCTCTACACGAGAGGGGGGACGGGACTACTAGTTTGTTGTTAGTGTTTTTAGCTAACAATACTAATATACATATAAGATACGCTAAAGGTTGGGCTAACTATGTTGTTGGCTTATTTTCTTGTTTATTTTAGTGAACTTTAAGGCAAGTACAGTCGCGCGACTCATCAGTCTCTATGCCGTTGGTATAATAGGAACGTACACAACGTACCAACTAGTCTTAAAAGCTTGAGGTAACAACGTACACACAGATACATAAACGGTAAGTAGGACAAGAAGTTCATCAATAAAACAATAATATGCCAAAACCAGAAAAATGAAAATAAAGAAAAATAACAAAAGTCATAAACTAATTGCACTAGACTAGCAACCGAAATGAGTTTCTGGAGGAAATAACAGGAAAGCTTTCCGATCGTTCGAATATACATTCAGGATGCAGGGGCAGGACAGTCAATTCGATTGGAGCGGGACCGGGCAGGGAAGCTAAAGTAGGTGTGTTAACCATCGGGACACTTTCGTGCAAGTGCGCCGCGTACTTTTCTGTGGTAGCGGGACAATTTTACTTCGCAATTTACTCCTAAACATTGCTACATTTCTCGTTACTTTGCTTGAGAGCGCGGTGCAATTAGTCGCGCGTAAAGTTCAGTTTATTTATACCCTTTAGCCCCTTGACGAATATGCATCGTTGGTGGTTAGTGGAAGGTTTGGAACAACATTACCACCAGGGCTGGGGAGGGGTTACGCATTCGCGCTACTACGCACTACTACGGCCTACGGGGGGGAGGGCTGGGTGTCGGTGTTGCTACGTGTCGGCCAATAACAGTCGTTCGGTTTCAGAGGCAGCACGCATGTAAGGCTGTTGGGCATTAGGTTTCGGCATCATTGTTGTACACCTGCGATTACTCCCGCCTTTATCTATTTCCTCTGCTTTTTGTAATGGTTCTACAAGGGTTGGGGCGTGTCCGGGGGACACGCTACAGTGCATGCATAGTCACAAGTAGCTACAGTAGCAATTACAGTGGTTTTGTCTAAGGGCTTGTGTCGTTCGCGTACAGTTCAGTCCCATGTCATGTCGCTAGCGTCGTGTACAGTGGTTGTGTGGCGTTTCTGTGTTGTTCTAAATCGAGTTAGTGTTAAAATGGCGTCAACCTCGTACATGCTTACACTACCGTTAAAAGACTCTCATCCGTATCTCTTCTCCTGCTGCTGCTGCCGAGGGAAAGGAGAAATTCGCTAAACAACGCATTCGCCGTGAAGTGAATAGTTGCAGTGTGCAGTTATAGTTGACCAAAAAGGCGCCGAAAACAGTGTAACAGCATAATATGGAAATCTCTCGTTGTCCTAACTAAATCCCGCTTCCGCTCAACCTAGTGAGCTGCTCTAGTGTCTCCCGCTGTGGCGGCGTCCATTCATGCCATCAACACATCGAAATCGTAACAAATGCTAAAGGGTAATAGTTCCATTCGATTAAAACTCTAGCTAGCTTTCCCCTCCTACCGGCTATCTAGTCCGCGTCTCCTCCCTAAACCGTGCAAGCGATAAAAAGATGCATGTAGAAAAATAGAATTCCTCGTGAGATTAGTTAATTGTTTTAAAGAGTTCTTTGCTGCTGCTTTTTTTCGATTTTTGTTTGTTTTTCATAATCATTAAAGAGTGCAATGTACAGTGGTAGCATTTGAGTTGAAAGTTACAAGATCAGTGCTGAATTGGGTTGCTTTACTTTTTGGTTTTTGGTTTTGATTTTTGGAGTAAAATGTCCACAATTGCCGTTCCTTGTGGCGGGACGATAGCGGTTGTGCATAAGGAAGCTGATCGAAGAATCGATTTCTTACTGTTCTTTTCCATGTTCAAAATCGTGTAAGTAAAACGCATTGAACGAACGAAACGGAATGTGTCTCTATCTATAAATTACGCTACAAATTCTTAATGCTTGTAAAAAGGTTTAATGTTTTTTTTGTTCTTGTTGTTATAAAACGTTGATTCGCTGCTCTACCTATGTATACTATCATTTAAACGTTACCGATCGATCCTTACCACTGTGTCCTGTGACTCTTACGCCTTAAATAGAGATAGAATTAGACGCTAAAAACAAAATATCGAACGTAGCGGAATGGATGGAAGAGATGTACTTAATACGCTTTGGCACGAACCGAAAACACAAACATTATTGTAATAATAAAAATACATGTTACGTGTCAAGCGCATTGCGTTACCACAACCGAAGGTAACAGTCGTAACGCTTTGTCGAGCTTACGCTTCTGTGGCACTTGAACAGTCGAACAAGAACGAACAACGCAAAAGCACACTAATACGATACAGTCGTGCATTCTCAACCCACCCGATTGTCGATAAAGTGTTACATTTGGCAAATCCTTTGCTACAACCATCCGATTCCCTACCGTGCGGTTCGCGCGTCCGTCACGTCAACCCGACTCGCTGTAAACGCTGTTAGGTTGGCGCTCGCTTTTTTACTTTTACTAACGTTCTGCTAACGAAAACTGTCGCGCACATCTGGTGAGGAGTGGAAAAATTCTTCAACTAAGTCGTACCTTTCGTCGCTAGTGTTAAATCGTGTTACGCTTTTCTTTCTTTTTTTTTATCATATTAAATACCAGTAATCAATCCGAAATCGGAAAGGTCTTACAAGATAATTGGCACAAAATCACAACATTTTTCCCGCTCCCCATTGCTGGTTAGTATAATGGTATGTGTATGCACACTGCACACCGTCAGAGTAGCGTTGGTAGCGGTTTGTTGCTTTGGTTTCTGTCCGCTACAGCCTGTTTCATCGATCGAGC
>NW_024428491.1:0-26687 GCF_017562075.2 Anopheles merus | reverse complement strand
CCATCATCCAGCATCAGCATCAGCAAAATCAGCATCAAAGTATGCTGCAAAAGCAAATGTCACAGCAGCAGCAGCAGCAACACAACACACCAACTCCATTACCATCACAACCAATTTCACCCCAGCAGCAGCAGCACACACTGCAACCATTCCGCACCCCCGGCAACCGTCTCCCGGCCCAACCACCACCACCATTGAAAGCTCGCGTTCATTTTCACACACCCCCCAAGGAGGTAAAGAGTATGCAGCCGCCGATCCCGATGATCTCCTCGCCAGTAGCAGCACCACCGTTACGGGTACCACCGGCGCTGCCACCCCCCGCCGCTTTCGCTGCTTGGCGCCCGAAACGCCGGCCCCGCTGCCCTGTTCCCGCCCGGACCGTCGCAGGATGCTGAACAACGCGAACCGTCTTCCGCTTGGTTTGCTGCCGTTACAACATGCTAGCCGCCCGAAGTACTCGACCCCGATCAACAACCTGGCGATGCATCCGGCATTCCCGCAGCGCTGCTCGTACGGTTCCCCGCTGCAAGGGTTTCTGGGTGGCCCCGGCCCGGTACAGATGGGTCCGCCACCGCCGCTACCTCCTCGCCAATCCGGGACCAGCGCCGGTGGGGCCGCCGCCATTTTTGATGCAGCGCAGCCCGACGCCCCTGCCGACTAACCAGTTCAACCAGCGGCTGGTGCAGGAAATTCAACAAAACCATCCGCTGCTCGCGTTCAACCGACAGCTCGCTGCGGCCAGCACGCTCAGCGTTTGCGGCAATGGCGTGAACAAAGCAGCCCCGCTAGTAGCCCTGCCAGGGCGGTTTTATGAAGCAGCAGCAGCCATTTCCAGCAGCAGCAGCAGCAACGATCCCGAGTAGGCAATGGAATGCCATCGAGCACTGCAGGCGGCGGGCAGCCAGAGGAGCGCGATGAGTACGCAAACATGATGAGCAATCGCAACAAGCAGTGGCTAATCGGGATAAAGCTGACGCAGCTCAACTCGGACGCACCCTACTTTAACGATTACTATTTCACCGTGTACAAGCAGCGGCTGGCAGCGGCGAAGGGCGAGGGCGATAATAGGATCTATCGCGAAAATCAGCTCAACCATCCGTTCCCACCAGCCGGAGGGCATGCCCAGCTGCTGTTACTGTCGCTGCTGTCGAAGAACGGCAAAGAGCGGGCTGCTCGGCACGAACGCGAACGTCGCGTTTCCGAATCCCGCTCCAACCCGAACGGCGTTAGCGAGGGAAAGGATGGCTCAGCGCCGACGGGTGGTGGTCGAGCGTATACCCCGCTCCAATTTCAAAATTCGCTCGGCAAGCTGCAGTGCGGTAGTGTGATAGCGCCGCGAAAGCTCATCGACGCCGACGTGATGGGCAGCGACCAGCTGAACGGAAATGGCGTGCCGGCACTTGAACCGCCGCCCGCCGCTATCCAGCGCAAAGCTCGCCATGTGCTGCTGCTTGTTATCGAGACGCTGTACAAGTTGGTGCTCAAGCTGGAAGATCTCGGCAATCCCGTTGCGATCGAAGCGATGAAAGCGCTGCGCGAAAAGAAAATGCGCAAGCGAACCAGCAGCACCGGCAGCGGCAGCGGTGTGGCGTGTTTTTCAGAAGCGGGCGCCAAGATTGGCAACGCATTGATAATTAATCCGAATTGGTAATTTAATGATAGTCACGTAAGATGATTTAACCAACAAATCCCGTTAATGTCGATACTAAGCTTCGGTTTTTTTAAATTTAATTTAATTGCTCTCAATCTGCTTTTCAATAAGCGAAATATTGCGATATTACCATATACATTTTAATGTGAAAATCTAGAGAAGACTAGTTTTTAGCCTAACACACACCCACACACACACAACCTCACACTTGTAAAGTGTGGCAAGGGAAGAACTGATACTGAGTTGTCGATGATCATTTAATGTTCCTTATTTATTAGGCTTTGCGTATGTAAAACACACGTGTGTGTGTAAAGGGTAGCGTAAACTGAATTGCGTATACTCTGTCACACGCCGAAATGAATATTTCCATGCTCCTCTCCATATAAACCCCTGTGAACCGAATGGTATCGTTAGATATTGCTTTTGCAAACCGTGTTTATAGTCATTTAAGTTTGGGCACGACATATAAAGCCCCCCCCTCTTACCTCCCCGGTTAGGTTATTAGGTTATCCGCATGTCGTGCTCGTGCTGATATTTAATTTCGCCCATAGTGTTTCGCGCAAACAGAGCACGTGCGGTTTGAATAGGATTGCAAATCGATCGAATCGAACTCTTTAGTGTAGTGTAAGTTAGTTAACTGGCCAAGGATGACAGACTCGATGTGTACAATGTGGCAGGGGTTTCCCCAGGCGTTCTCATAGCTGTGGGACACTTTATTGACTCTTTCTTAAGTAAAATGTAACGGGAATTGGACTCTATAGCACCCTTGTTGGACATATCCAATAGGAATTTCCAACGAACCTTTCCAAAAAGGGTGCAATAGAGTCCAATTTCCGTCATGTGAAGTTCACTTCCCAATTAGAAAGAGTCAAGAAGTAGTGTCTCATAACTATAACCAGGCTAGAACCCCTGGAAAATCCTGTAAACTGCATTTGAGCCACTTTGTCACATCCATCCGCCCTCTACACAATTAAGCTTCACGTGCAATGAGAAATGGAAAGAGTAGCTGTAGACACTGTAAAAACTGTCCGTACCCGCTTACGGCACTATCAAACGAAACATTAAAACACATTCGTCTCTTCATTCAGTAGTACATAAATCTATAGATACATAATTTTATAGTTGAGTGCATTTACCTGAACTTGTTTTTAGACTAATCTTTCGATAGCTCTTTTTCACGTGTCCGTTGGTGTTTATCACTCACTGAACTTCTTTACACGATTACTTCTTTCTTTTCAAATGTACTAGCTAGATGTACTATGGCACTGCAATTACTTTTCGGAAAACTTAAAACCTATTACACTACTCACTTGAATTGCTTTGATTTCTCTACCTACTTTCCAATATAAGAACGGTTAAAAATGTGAAGAGAGCCAACATGCCAAGAAAGCTGTGTAAATGAGCATTTTAGGCTATAATCTTGAACATAAACTTAAACACTGAGCAGCATAAAAAAACTGCAATTGAGTTAAACTATCCATGTAAAAGCTCTGTAATTAAAAGCAATCAGCGCAAATTCCGAAACATGCGATAGAGAAAATGTGTCTAAGAAAAATGAACAAAAAAAGGAGATATCCACGATGGAATTGTCGAAAAAGAACAAACAAATAAATCGAACTAATTTTTTTTGGGTTTCTTTTGTTATGATGCTTATGAACGCGAGCAAAATGGGTCGTTAGTTTTTGTGTTTTTTAGCGTAGAATTATGGTGCAATACAGGGTTTTCCAATTAAGTTTAGACTAGCAGCATACTTTTTTTGAATAGTCGCAATAGATTCTTGACTAGCATCCTTTATTTTTGATTACGAGCAATGGATTATTGACTAGGAGCAATTGATTTCAGCAGGTCCCTGCATGACAGCCTAAGAGCGACGCGTTTATAACATCCGGTGTGACAGATTGACTTGAATAATAATCTGTGGATAATATTTAATTTCATCCGCTCATTTGATTAAATCATTTGTTTTACTGTTATATATCATCCACAAAGAAAGATATATTTTATATGATAGGTTTTCGATGCTATTGTTTTGATTTTATGAATGCACAATACAACACAAAAGCACTTAACGGCTGAATTGAAATATGCAGTAGTAGACCCCCAGGCATAACCTAACCAAAAGCTAGATTGCACAAGTTTTCAGAGTGACCATATGTAGTTCTATCGATTTTCGATCGAATATTGGTTTACAATTGAGCACACTAAAACTCAATTTTTCTGACCGAAATTCAAATATTTTTCTAAGTATTCACCGTTCAACAATAAATTTGAAATTTAATAATAATAATAATAATAATTTTGTGAGTGAATAAAAAGTTGTTTTTACCGAAAATTACCGAGTTTGCTTTAGATTTCCTACCGATAACCTCTAAAAACAATCTGGTCACTCCGTGCCAGCAACCGGCCTGCTGAAATCAATTGCTGCTAGTCAAAAATCCATTGATCGTAATCAAAAATAGAGGATGCTAGTCAAGAATCTATTGCGACTATTCAAAAAAAGTATCTTCTAGTCTAAACTCAATTGGAAAACCCTGTATCACAATATTAAAGGAGGATTTGTTGTGATCATAGCAACATCGCTAGTTTAAACGAAGTGTAGTAGGCTTTATTGAAATAGAGAATAAATTAGTCTGCATTTTCTTTTCGTACGAACAAGAAGTTCCAACAGGATTTACGGAAAGAAGGTTAAAAGGAGATAAGGGTTATTTTATATAAATTCTAAATTATGTTTTTAATTTTCTTTACAGATACAACTTGAAACAAACCACGCCCCACGAACCACGATGGCCTCTTCCTCGTCCAGCAGCAGCAGCAGCAGCAGAATGTCGGTGATGGACCGCGACCTCTGTCTGCTGCTGGTGGAGATGTCGTCCGAGAAGGTAACCGTGCGGCAGAAGGCGTTCAACAAGATGAGCACCATCCTGAACAACCGGGAGGACGATTTTCTCGACTACATGGCATCGGATGCGTTCGAGACGCAGTGGTGCGCGGTGCTGGATGCGGCTTACCACGGCATACAGAAGCAGAGCTACGCCATTACGACCCAGGTGCAGAGCAAGAACCACGACTACGTCGTGGTGCTGCACAAGCTCGTTGAGCTGGCGATGGATCGGGATGCGCCGCAGCTACCGCACAGCCAGCTGATCGGGTGCTTTGTGCGCGCGATCAACGATCAAGCGATGCGGGACAGTTTTGGTGTGTGCTTTCTGCACGTGCTGAACAAGTTCGTGCTGTGCTCCAAGTGGTGCCTAACGCCGGTGAGCTACGAGCACTGGAAAGGTAAGCAGAGGGGTGAAAAGGTTGATTTACTTTATTTAGTATTAAACGGGGATTTTTTTTGCAGAAATTCTTGACTGCTGTTTAGTGATGCTGGATACAGCGCACGTACCAAAGCACTTGGCGGCCAACTGTCTCTCGCTGGCTGTGGTGAAATTTTTAGCCAACTGCTCGATGCAAACACTGCTGGCGGACTATTTGAGCCGGCTGATTGTCCACCTGCGCCAGGCGGTAAACGAGAAGAAAAGTAACGTTTTATGCGATCTGATAAACATAGCTTTGTACATAACAGAAGCGGTAAGTAGCGTTTAGCACCATCTCCGAGGTGGGTTTTTTGCTGTCTCAAAGCTAAACCTAATCACACTTTGATCGCCACGTGCAGATAGCGGTGGATTGTAAGGCGAAGATCATTGCATTCTTGGAGTCGCTCGTTCCATGCACGGTGAAACTTTACAAGGAAGCAAACTTGCGCAAGGAACAGAAAGTGTCACTGTTCCGGTTGATGCATCTGTCGCTGATAATGTTGTACCCGGGAGGAAAATCTCATACCCTTGCCAAACCACTGACCCGAGACGGTTTGCAGCAGGTCGAGGACGATGAAGCGCGAAGGAAAACGTTGCGCGAATATCATTACATACTGACGAGTGAAATGAAGGCACGGGATCAGAGTTCGTTCTTTGGCTCGAATGAGGCCCCTTTTGCTGATGGTTTCATTGACTTTGCCGCCCGGTTGTGTTATACGGTAAGATTATTTGAGTTTTTTTCTGCATTTTTAAAGGGAAAATTACTACTTCTTACTCATCCCTTTTTCAAAGGTGTACTGGAACGAGGATAATTGGAAGGAATCTAGCGGCGAAGAAACGGCCGCAAAGCGAAACAAACAGTTTAACAAACTGCAAAGCATCATGGAGATGGTCGGTACTGCTCCAAATCAGCTTAATTTGCGTTGGTACGATCACGCTTCCTCTTTCATGTAGAAAAGATCATTAATAAACATTTTCCTCCAGGTTGTACATCCTTTCTGCGGTTCTAGACAGATATGAGGCAGCACTTACTAGCGACGACTATGCGCAACTGTTGCAACTGTTGTGCAATGTGCAACCGAGCCTACAATCGCCGCACGAGCATGATGCTTTCTACCAGTGCTGTTCCGTGCTGCTCGCGTTCGAACAAAAGTCAACCCATCGATCGTTGAACACAGCGGCGGCCAGCGGTGAATCGATTGGCGAGCTTTGGGCCAAAATGATAGCCGCTGCGTTCCGTGCCTGCACCAACACCGCCGCAAGAACGTGCGCTAAATCCAATCTCCTGCTGCAGCTATTGATTCGCCATCGAAAGTATCCGAACGTCGGCTTTCTAAACAGCACCGTGCTGGAAGCCTTTTACACCTATGCCGTGGAGAAGACGAACCTTAACGTCGGCACGGTGCTGTCCATCCTGGAGACGGTGGGCAACGCCGAGTGTCTCGGCAGTGTCGACGGTGTGCTGACCAAGCTGCTCAACTATCTCTATCCGCAGACGCGCGAAACACAGTCGAAAGCGATACTACACGCAAAGGAGCGGCTGAGCGCAAAGACGCTGGCACGCATTTCGATCCTTTGCGTGGTGACTACATGTTGCGCAATGGATGAGACAGAGCGGCACACACACGCCGGAGTGCACGATACCTTTTACCGGGAGCGAGACGGGCAGTTGCAAACGCTCGAGCAAAGACTTCGCTACCATAGTTTAGAGGAATTGCTAGCGTTGGAGCAGCACAAAAAGGAAGGGATTGATGCGGAATCACCCCAAGGCAGCGCACGAATCTCTTACAACATAAACGAACCACTGTTTTTGCGCCTGTGTGAGGTAGTAAGCTTCGACAAGCATATCCTGCCCGATGGGAATTATTTTCTAGCCGATGGATTGGCATGCATCTGCGACGATTTGGAGTTGTACCTGGAGATGCTCAACATTTTGCAGCTGCACGCCGCGTACGATGAGCAGCAGTGCACCAGGAGCCCACTGTACAAAAAGGTTCTGCTCAAGTTCGACCTACTAAACGGTGGATTTGAGCGGCTGTTGAAAAACGATGCGGCCTCCACGCTAAATCTCATCAAAACCAGGAACCTTGCCGAGCGATTGTTGGCCATCTTTCGTGTCCCTTACCATCCGTCGGTAAGGAAGCTGCTGCAGCAAACCGAACACACGTTCATTATGCGATGGGCAATCGGGCAGATCAGTCTGAAGGAGGGGGAGGATTCGCAGTGCGTGACCGTGTTGCAGCCGGATAAACTGGCCACGGAAGAGCAAATGCAGCGATGTTTCCTCCACGTCGTAGCGGAATATCTGCAGTACGAAGGGCCAAGCCTGAACGAGGCTCACGAGCTGCTGGATCGGTTGGAACTGAATGTGTTCAGCAGTTTGGATTTGTTCTATCTGTTTGATCTGTGTCGAATACTGCTGGCGCAAACTTCCCATGAGGTGGTGGCCGTATGGGTACTGAGAAACCTGGTAGATGTGTGCAAAAACCACTACACCAATCCTGACATTACGGAGCAGATTATCGATCTGTACGGTGGTAAGTTAATTGTAGCTGTGATCAACTGAACTCTCTTCTCAAATTGTGTTTAATCCGTTTCAGCTTTAACCGCCTTCGTGAGCCCGTACGAAGACATGATCCGCAACGTAACGATCGTGCTGTACTCGTTCGTAAAACAGTGCGCCAAACACACGTACTCTACCGAGCTGCAGGTGAAGATACTGGCGCAGGTGAAGTATCTGCTCCGCGCTTACCCGCAGCACATCCGTACGCCAACGCACGAGAGCATCTACAACGGATTGGTGCCGTTGCTGAGCAGCCCAAGCTATCGCATCAAGCTGGAAGCGGTCAGGAATATTCTGCACTTCATGCAGCTCGAATGGTCACATCCTGACCTTTCTTCGGTTCCGTGCAGCTTTTACGAGTTTCAGCTGCAACTGTACGATCAAATTCAGTTCGAGGAGCTACTAGCGACCGACGGTGGGATGGACATGAACGATGAGAGAATGAACGTGATTAGCGGCTGCCTTCAGCTGCTGTTGGGCATCTTTCGCATTAGCTTCATGCTGCGTCGGCGCGCGTTGTGCGATTTTGTGCTGCTCGTTCAGTTGGGAAGCGTAAACGATGGTAAGTGTTGTTACAGCAATAGCTGACAATTAAAGTTTAATTATTGTATAATCATATTTTTGTCCTTCTTCTAGACAAAATGGCAAACACCATACGGCTTATGCGCACCTCCAGCGATATCGACTTCTGCCAGCTGCTTCAAGCTAACCTGGACACCGTACTCGAGCTATGGCTAACCAAAGGGAATCGGTTGCTGCATTTCCCGTTCCGTCTAGCGGGAAAGATCGCCACGATCGAAGAGTTTATCCAACTGTTCAAGAAAAACATTTCCTTCGTCATACTCTGCATGCAGCCGGAACGGTTCGAACAGTTCTGCAAATCGATTGGCGTACAGCAGGCAGAAATGGTGAAGGTATGTTTTCGGTTGGAATGAATTTAAAATGATAAATGACCAATTTTCCATTTCATTACCAGAGTATACTGCCGAAATGTGTTTCGTTCCTTCTGCCCAAGTACGCCAAATGTGAAGGGATGGCGCCCAAGTATGATGCAATAGCTAGTCGGATGCACAAAGCACTTGCCCCTATAATAAGCACGGTAGATCTTAAAGATTACGTGTCGGAAATTATCAAACACCTCACCCACCGATTGAACGATCACGTTGAGCTGGGCAAGCTGTTGGACCAGGACCTGCCAAGCTGCTTCGTTGCCGATCTGTCGCTTAGCAAAGCCACTTACTCGACGGCGCTCGAGCACCTGAAACAGTCGGTATGGGGATCGCAATCGTTCAAGTACACGCTGCTGAGCAATTTGTGTTTTAAAAACAGCTCACCAATTGAACGCACCCTAACGGATGTCAAACGCTGGCTTTGGGCGGCTGATGAACCGGAGCAGAAAATGGTACATCTCTTCCAGTACACGGTGTTTCTCGACCATCTGAAAGAGTACATCGGACAGCAGAAGGAACGCGCGTTCAAACCCTATCTCGTGCGAGATGTGGTGTATTTCCTGTGCAACTTGTTGTCCTCCTTTCCCGCCCTACGACTTGCCACGCTCAACAGCTTCGGGCGGTTCCTGGAGCACGTGGTCGCATCTAGCGATGCGTGCGAGCTGCTCTCGGAACATTTGCACTTCATAGTGTCATCATTGCTGGAGGTGGAAAATGTCGATCCGGCATCGGAGATTTCTCAAAAATCGCTAACTCTGCTACGGTTTCTGATCTTACAACACTCTGCCGCGTTTGCGGGTGCGATCGGTAAGCTGAATTATCTACCAAAGGACGAACGATTCGATCAGTTGCGGCTTGCTATATCGCGCCAAAAAACGATCGGTCATGAAAATGTGCTGCCAAGGGAAGAAATCGCGGCGCTGATTGAGTTGCCCAATTTAAGATACGAAGATTTGGCTGCGCTGAAGATTGTGGTAAGCTTTTGCTGTATTTTGAGTGACTTGGAAGTTATATAATTATTAATTTTTTTATTGTAGCTCACCACCAAAAAGAAAGATCTAAAATTATTGTGCGATGAGCTGAGCGAGCAAAGCGCATCGTCGGGCGCTAATGGGGAAAGCGTGCTTCATCGGTTAGTCTACACTTTGCTGGAAGTTGTGCGCAGCTCCCCGTTCGACAAGCGATCGATGGAAGCTCTCCGATGTTTGAGTGAAATAGGACCGATCGATCTGGGAACAATGCTGTTAAAATCCGACGCAGAAATGATTGCTTACGATACGGTACAGCTTTAAAGCCCTGGGCAGTAGCAATATCAATTAAATTTTAAATTTCTATCTCTCTTTAGATCAACAACTCGAAGGAAGCAATCGAACGATGTGCTGCGGTGCTGCTGAGCGAATTGAACGAGCTGATAACGAACAGAAACGTTCCGGTTGCAAACTACGCCTCACTGATTTGCTACAAAATGCTGTACGGAAAAACATTCCATGCTTTGGCGGGTGAGATTCTAAACAAAATTGCATATAGAAATCCATTTTAAATCTTAACTTCGATCATATTCGTATCTCTAACAGCCAAACTACCAACACTGCACCCATTTTTGGGAACTTCTGCGGAAGAGATCAAACTCTTCACTCGTACCACCGGACGCAGTTTGTCGTTGCGGCCAATGCTTGCCAACGAACGGATCGAGTACAGCGCTTTTGTGCAGCAGCTGTCAGCCGCGTTGCTGTCATTTTTGGGAAATACGATGATTAAAAAGCTGGCCGAACAGGAAACGACATTCGTCGAGAAGCTTGTCCCTTTGCTGGTACAGATAACGATAAAGCAATTCGAAGAGTCAATCATCGATAGCATGGGCAGCTTTGTAAGTGCTCTTGTTGCACAGTAGTAGATGCCACGGATGATAAGGAAACATTTGAATATATCTTCCTTTTTTGCAGATTAATGAGTTTTTCAACGAGTTCGCTGCCATTCAAAATGAGGTTCACAATATTTTCAATGACCCGAAAGCTATTCAACTGATGCTTACCATCGTGGAGTGTGTTCGGATACATAATCAATGGTAAGTGTAATTTACAAATTTTTGTTAATACTTTTCCTAAAAAATAATGTTTGTAATAGCTTTCCACAGTACAAAATTTCCGTTAACTATCTACGAATCGCACAAGCGTCTCAATTCTGTCAGGCACACTTTAAAGCCATCCTGTATGGTGACCTCTGGTACCGGGAGGAAGAGGAGCAAGGCAAGCATGATGCCAAACGACACCCGGAACTGCAAAACATAATGAAATCATGCCATTTGGCGATCGGCGTAAACGATGCAGTTAAATCATTCCTCAACCCAATCCAGGAACGGATGGAATATTACCGTCTAGAGCAGAATTACGCCAGATGCTTGGTTATGCAAGATGCAAGCACACCGTGGTCGCAAGATACCGCCCTGGACAGTGCGGGCACACAGAATGCCATCTTGCAAACACTGAAAGACTCCTCACTGTACGGTTTGGCTAGATCGTTACATGTCGCACCGCAACAGATTGATTACGAGTGTGCCTGGCGGCTGTCCGACTGGAATGTACTATTCGACGCGGACGGCGGTGTTGGTCCCAATGTCCCGAAGAGAGCACCGGCTGCCGGTTCGAGCGCGCTGCTCCTACAGTCGCGATCCTTCGAGCGAGCGCATTACAAAGCGCTCAAGTGTTTGCAGCTGCGCGATGAACTCGCGGTGGAAAGTGCGATCGTGGCAGCGCAGCGTGCCGTTAGCGAACTTTTCAAGCTTACCAGCATCGAATCCACCAAACACATCTACCACGGGCTGTGCCGGTTGCGGATGCTGCAGCAGATCGAAGACTTCGGTGAGGTACACTTCTCCAGACAGATCGACTGCGAGCAGGACCTGCTGAACCGGTGGAGGGAACAGGACGAGCTGCCGCACAGCGAGTTCACGCTGCTGGAAACGATCCTTTCCCAGCGGCTGTCCATCTTCAGCACGGCCGGGATTCGTGCGAAACGTAAATGGGTACCGCCGGCAGTGTACAGCACGCTGCTGCTGCTGATCCACGAATCGCGCCTGCGAGGCTTCGTGGACTGTGCGGTACGGAATGTGGTGCTGATCGGGAAGCAGGAGCTGCCGGCCAACGTGCAGTCGGTGGTGATGCTGGAAAATGCACAGCTCAATTGGAGTGCCGGCCAGCCGGTGCTGGCGAAGGAGTTGGCGTGGGAAGTAATGAACAGCGCCAAGTACACTGATCCGATGGTGAAGGGAGTGGCGTGTCGCCTTTACGGTGAGTTCCTTGCCGAAGGACACTCGCAGGAGATCAAGTCGCTATGCTCGGACTACTTTCAACAAGCGGAAAAATATGTCCAGTTTGTGCTGTCGCGACAGGCGGCGGCGACGGCTGCGGGTGGCGAACAGAAAACCTCGCCCGGGAACGTTCCCGCTAACCATCGTTGCTTCGACGTGGATCGTAACTTCACCGTGCAGCACACCGTCGCGAAGTACGCGGATCGTGAATTTGTGCGGGTAGGTTGAGGAGCATTGCAATATTAAATGGGGTAAACTAAATGAAAATTTGCTCCTCCCTTTCCTGCAGCTCACCAAATTCATCCGCTCTCAGGAGTGGGAGGCACGGAAAACGAATCTCGCCCGCATGGAGGTCGAGCTGGTCCGCCTGAGGGAGGAAACGCAACGTGCCACCGATCAGCGGCGCAAAGATCTTGGCCGTTCGCTTCACTTTATGCAGAAAAACTTGCAGCGCGACAAGAAAGCGGCCGAAGAGGTGGAACAGAATCGCTGGGACTACTTGAATCTGGCACTGTGCTATTATCTGATGTACGCGAAACAGAGCACGATCGTGAGCGACATGGTGATATTTAGGATCATGTCGCTGTGGTTGAACAATCAGGAAAATACGAGCGCAAAGGAGTTGATCGAAGAGTCGCTGCTTACCATTCCTTCGTACAAGTTTATTGCCGTTTTACCGCAGCTTACACCGCGCGTCGGGCTGGACAGTGGGGACGGTGCGCTGGTGCAGAAAGCTTTGATAAGATGCGCCCTGGACCATCCCCATCACACGCTTCCGTTTGTGTTTGCGCAGCTGCATGCGTATAAAGATCAACCGGATCACGAGTAAGTGCTGGTTAATTATAGTGGAATAACACATTAAGTTAAATTTAAATGCATTTTTAAACATTTCAAGAACTCCCACCAACGATAACCGTTTAATGGGTGTGCGGGAGGTGTACAAAAAGCTGCGCAAAGAACCAACGCTCGAGCAAATGTTGCACCAAACAGAGAGAATGAATCTCGCCCTGATCGAGCTGGCCAACAAAACGCTCTCCAGCAGTCCCTCCTTCCGGGAGTACACCATGACGAAACGTGATCCGCTCGGGCAGCTGGAAAGCTTGGATCTCATCCACTGTCCAACGGTGGAGTTGCCCGTCCTAAAAACCGGCAACTATCGCTCACACATCGTAGGCATCAGGCGGTGGGATGCGAAGGTGATCGGTGTCGGTGGAATTAATGCGCCGAAAAAGCTTGCCTGCCTTTGCCTGAACGGTACGAAACGGACGCAGCTGCTCAAGGGGAAGGATGATATGCGCCAGGATGCGGTAATGCAGCAGGTGTTCGGTATAATGAACATACTGCTGCGCCACGATAAGGAAACGGCGCACCGGAAGCTGTCCGTGCGCACGTACAAGGTGGTACCGCTGTCGAGGCAAAGCGGCATACTGGAATGGTGCAACAACACGATGCCGATCGGTGCGTGGTTGCTTTCCGGGCATGCCAAGTATCGGCCGCAGGACCTGGAACCGACAGCGGCGCGGAAAAAGTTTTCCAATGTATGTACAAGCTGTTGAGAGCGTTTTTTTGTTTGAATATTAACGATGTTGAAAAATGCTCCTCTTTTCCTCAGAACGCGGTGGCCGGCATGACGTTGCCGAAGAAGCTGAAAAACTATGAAGAAATCTGTGACAAAATTCGGCCCGTCTTTCGGCACTACTTTCTCGAGCAGTACCTGAAGCCGGGCGTGTGGTTCGAGCGGCAGCAGAACTACATCAAAAGTGTGGCCGCCAGCTCGATGATCGGGTACGTGCTGGGCATCGGCGATCGGCACGTGCAGAACATCCTGATCGACAAGCTAACAGGGGAGGTGATCCATATTGATTTTGGCATAGCGTTCGAGATGGGGAAAAATCTGCCCACCCCGGAGACCGTCCCGTTCCGCTTGACGCGTGACATTGTGGATGGTATGGGGATAAGCGGTGTTGAGGGTGTTTTCCGCAAGTAAGCACATGTTCATTGGTAAAGTCTGCAGCTATTAAACCAAACACTCTTTCCCCATTGCTTTCCAGATCGTGCGAGAAAACGCTGGAAGTGTTGCGGAACAATCAGACGGTGATCCTCGCCATCCTGGAGGTGCTGCTGTACGATCCGCTCTACTCGTGGAACGTGCTGTCAAACAAGAAAGCAAACCGTCGGCAACAGCAAGCCTTCCTTTCGCCATCCGGTGACGCTGATGAGGCCGATGGAGCGGTCGGTGGTCTGCCGATGGATGCGGCTAATATCAATGTGACGGCCGAGCGTACGTTGATGCAGGTGGAAGAGAAGCTGCTTGGCCAGGAGGACAACAAGTACATCTCAGTCGATGGGCAGGTGCAAATGCTAATCTTCAACGCAATGAACAAGCGCAATCTCTGTCAAGTGTTTGCGGGATGGCAACCGTACCTGTGAGCAAGTGAGTGTGTGATAAAGCCGGTGATAGTGTTATCTTTTATTTAATTTCTTTTCGTTTTCTACATACATGTATCACATGCATATGACACGATGAGTTGCAAAATGTTGTTAGAAAATATTGAGAAAAAAAACCACTTCAATCATTCTCAATATTAAACGCACAATTGAGGGAGGTAGTATGGTTTTGTACAAAGTAGCTTTGAGCTGTAACACCTGTATCATCCTTTTGAGCCGTCCTATTGGGCGGAAGATGGATCGTTTCTGTTCGTTTATCCGCCAGTGACTTCGATCCCCAGGTGACAACTGTTCTACATTTTTAGCTTAAACTCCTCGTGAACAGCTCGATTTAACCCATTGCCTCATATGAACTCTTGAAAACATGGGTGTGTGAGTGAACAACGATGTGTTGAAGCGTTGAAGTTTATGTCAGAACTTCGGTAGAAGCCGGACAAACAAGAAGCTTGCAGTTTCGTCCTTGGTGTTCAACAGCCAAAACACTGAGTAAAAAGAAATAAACGATCTATCCAGGAGCATCAGAATAGCGGAGAAACGCTGGGAAAATAACAAAACAACGTGAAAGAGTGTTTTATAATAAACTTGTTGTTTAATATGGATTGAAAAGTACGCATGTTTTGTTTTGGGCCAGTAGCTTGTGCACAACGTGATGACAATTCTCAAAATGGCACCAGAAAAAATGCTTCACACTGACGTTTCAACTGTTATAATAAGCTTAAACTCTGCAATATCGCTTGCTCTTTAAGCCAATTTTAAGCCTGCTCTTTAAGCTTCCAGCAACTCGAAAAACGCTAACAATCTGCTCGAAAATGTCACTTGGGTCGAGGTGCCGTTTACGTAGCTGCTCTTTTCCGATGCCAGAAAGGCTGCTACCTCCGCAATTTCTGCAAACAAATATTTTAAATTTAGTCCAATCTAATTCCAATTGCTCATAGAACACTTATCATACCTTCCGGATTTCCGAAGCGACGCAACGCACATTGCATGATGATCATATCTTTCACCTTCTGCGGCACCGTCCCCGTCATCGGCGTGTGGATGAACCCGGGCACGATCGCATTCACCCGGATGTTGTACCGGCCGAACTCGCGTGCCACCACCTAGGTCATCGCTTCCACCCCGGCCTTGCTCGGGGAATAGTTCGACTGTCCGATGTTGCCGGTGCGGGCAACGATCGACGACACGTTCACCATCGAACCGGCCAGCTCGTGATCGATCATGGCCCGGCCGAAACGTTGCAGCACCAACCACGTACCCTTCAGGTTCACGTTGATCACCGCATCAAAGTCGGACTCGGGCATCTTCAGCAGGAAGTTATCGCGGGTAATACCTGCCGAATTAACGACCACCGTCGGTGGTCGCTTGTACCGGCCAATCACTTCATTCAGCACGGCATCAACACTGTCGCCGGAAGAGACATCCATCTCGTAGGCCGCATTGTCGCCCGCCGTGAGCGATGCGATCGTTTCCTGGGCCGCCTGTACGTTACGATTAGACGACGAACTTGTTATTATTGTTTTTAATCGTATGAACTGCGGAAACTGAACTACTTGTTGCTTTTGTTTTCGTTTTCGGTTTTGTTCCTTTTTTTGCTTGCTCTCCCTCATAATTTGTTTACTCCGCGTTGATCTGCGTGTTTCCCAATCACTGTTCACGCTTCGGAATCGGAATCCACTATCCGGTCGTTTGCCTTCGGTGGAAGGTGGGGCAATTTTGTGAATTGTTATATCCATTATTGTAGATTTAAAATTAGATTATAGATTAGATTAGATTAGACTAGATTATAGCATATTATAGCATGTAACTGTACGGAGAGAAATGAGAAATAAAACCCGGCACTTCTCGTTGAGCCTTGCAAGTGAATGGATGGTGTGATTATAACAGTTGGCGACGAGGCGGGCAATACATTAAAAAACGAATCGATAATGGCTACATTTAATATCGAGCCGTTTGTGCACGAGAAGTCAACTTGGCAAAGATGGGTTAAGCGGTTTGTTGGTGCTGCTAAAGTGTTTAAAGTGGATCAAGCGGATATGCAGCAGACGCTCCTGCATTACATGGGCAGTGAGACTTACAACGTGCTGTGTGACTTACTCTCGCCGGACGAACCGGAAGCGAAAACGTACGACCAGATCGTCAGCGCGTTAGACGATCATTTCGACCCCAAACCATTGGAAATGGTAGAGCTGTGGAAGTTCCGACAACGCACACAAAAGGAAGCAGAAAGCATCACCGAGTTCGTGGCGGCGTTACAACGTGAAGCGAAAAACTGTGCGTTTGGTGATTATTTACAGAAAGGGCTGCGGAACCAGTTTGTGTTCGGTTTACGTGACAAAATGATACGCGCGAGGTTAATAGGCGAAAAAGACTTAACGTTCGAGAAAGCAAAGCAAGTCGCATTCTCGATGGAAACAGTCAACGACGGTGTCGAAATTTTAGCCCAACGGGCTCAGTCAGTAAACTTTATGGATCGATATCCAGCGCCAAGAAGCAAGCGGTATTGTTTCCGATGCGGCAGTTCATCGCACTTAGCGAATAAATGCGAATACAAAATGAAAGTGTGTGCGTTATGTAAGAAGGTCGGTCATTTACAACGCGTGTGTTTCAAAATGGGGAAAGCACATGGGATGAACAATAAGAAACGAGTGAGTAGGACAGCAAATCTCGTGGAGCAATGCGAAGATAGTGACAGTCAGGATACAGAAGAGGATCAAATCCATAAAATAGATATTTTCCAAGTAGAAAATGTGAAAGATAGCAAAAAAAGTTTTGTGAACGTACAAATTGGAAAATCACAATTAAGTTCGAGGTAGCCAGTGGTTCACCAGTTACTCTAATTAACGAACACGACAAAGAGAATATCTTTAAAATGTCAAGCTCGTACAAACGGACGTAGAACTGAGAAGTTATTGCGGTGGGAAAATTTCTGTCGCAGGAATGGCTGAAGTGAAAATCAAGACAAAAGAAGGAATAAAGAAACTACGATTGTTCATAGTTGGGGGCAATAGGCAACCATTGTTGGGTCGCGAATGGATGAGAGCCTTAAATTACGATTGGAATAAAATCTTGCATGGTAAACAGTACACAGTGGATAAAATTATTGAATCATCGAATACCCAAAATGGTTTAAAAGCAATATTAGACGAATTTCCTGCAGTATTTTTGGACACAATAGGAAAAATAGAAGGTGTCAAAGCATCTTTGCATTTGAAAAATGGGTCAAACCCAACGTTTCTTAAAGCGCGGCCTCTTCCATTTTCTATTCGAGATACAGTGGAAGAGGAATTAAAGAACATGGTGGATAACGGCATACTAGTTAAGGTAGAGAGAAGCGAATGGGCGACCCAATAGTACCAGTTAGGAAAACGGGTAACAAAGTAAGACTGTGCGGAGATTATAAACTAACAATTAACAAAGGGCTATTAATTGATGATTTCCCTCTGCCCACCATCGATGAACTTTTTGCAAACATGAGTGAAGGAAAAAAATCCTCAAAGCTCGATTTAGCCCAAGCATACTTACAAATGGAAATCAGGGAGAAAGATCAACACCTACTAACGCTGAATACGCACATGGGACTTTATCAACCCACTAGGCTTATGTATGGGGTAGCCTCTGCCCCAGCCATATTTCAAAGAGAAATAACTTCAATTCTACAAGGTATACCAGGAGTAACAGTATTCTTAGATGACGTAAAATAACAGCCCCTAATGATACGGAACATTTACAAAGATTACGAGAAGTACTAAAACGGTTTAATGATCACAATATGCGAGTAAACTTAAAGAAATGCGAATTCTTAGAAGATAAGATTGAATACTGCGGCTACATGATAGACAAGAAAGGAATCCATAAATTACAAGGCAAAATAGATGCGATAGAAAATATGCCAAGACCAGAAAACAAAGAGCAAGTACGCGCACTGTTAGGTTTGGTAAATTATTATGGAAGATTCATGAAAACCTTAGCACACACATGTACCCAATCAACAATTTACTTAAAGATGAGGTTGCTTTTGAATGGTCTCCAGACTGTGAGAAAGCTTTCGCATGGATGAAAGCAGAAATGCAATCGAAACAAGCGCTTACACATTACGATACAAAATTACCATTAATATTAGCCACGGATGCATTGCCTTACGGCGTGGGGGCAGTATTAAGTCACGTTTACGCAGATGGAAGCGAAAAACCAATACAATATGCGTCGCAAACCCTTACAAAGACTCAGCAAAGATATACACAGATCGACATAGAAGCGTACGCCGTAGTTTTTGGCATAAAAAAGTTTTTCAAATATCTATACGGTCGAAAATTCATACTAGTAACAGATAACAAGCCATTGACACAGATTTGGTCCCCACAAAAAGGGCTTCCGACACTCTCAGCTATGCGCATGCAACACTACGCAGTATTTTTAGAATCATTTAACTTTGAAATCCGATATAGAAACTCAAAAGACCACGGAAATGCGGATGGCATATCTCACTTGCCGTTAAAGGGCGAACCCATATGCGAGGCAGACGAGATCGATGTCTTACAAATCAATCAGACTGAATCACTACCAGTACAGGCAAAAGAAGTTGAAATATATACATTGAAAGACACTACAGTGCAAGAACTAGTAAGGGCATTGAGGACAGGCCGGACAGTAGAGGGTCGATTTAGATTCGGAATAGATCAAACCGAATTCAGCTTGCAAAACGATTGTTTAATGCGCGGAATTAGAGTTTACATCCCAATACTTTTGCGTAAAACGCAACGCTAAAATATTAAAGGAGCTACACATGGGTCATTTCGGAATCTCACGAATGAAATCCTTAGCTAGGACATACTGTTGTTGGGACTCTATAGATCGTGACATAGAAGAAACAGCGCGTGACTGTATGCACTGTGCGAAAGTTAGAAAAAAACCCACAAAAGGTGCAAGGATATAGCTGGGAACAACCAGTGGAACCGTTTCAACGCATACACATAGACTTTGCAGGGCCATTTTTGGGACTTAATTTCCTAATAATTATAGATGCAGGAACAAAGTGGCCGGAAGTAAAAATAATATCAGACACGACAACAGAAACCACGATAGAAAAATTAAGAGAATTCTTTGCTACATTTGGGTTACCAGCCATACTAGTGTCAGACAGAGGTACACAATTTACATCAGAAAGTTTTCAAACGTTCCTAAAGAAAAACGGAATTTTACACAGAATGGGTGCTCCATACCATCCGGCAACAAACGGTCAGGCAGAGAGGTTTGTTCAAACATTTAAACAGAAGTTGAAAGGGCTATCATGCTCTAGACCCGAGGTACACCTACATTCACAAAATATTTTATGGGCATATCGTAGGACGGCACATCCCAGTACCGGAAAAGCCCTGCTATGGCCGTTTTTGGAAGGCAATTAAAATCAAAATTGGACCTAATGATTCCCGGATCCGAACAACATACATCAGATAAAGAGAGAGAAAGAACAGTTAGATCGTTTGATGTGGGTTGTTGAGTAATGAATTTGTACGGTATAAACATATGACCTTCTGTCACTTGAATTTGTTGCTTGGGAATTGTATTGAGGGGACGAATGAAGGAAACAAGGAATAAAGAATGAGTCTAGCGCAAGCGTTCAATCAGTACAGACGTCCTCTCTCTACCAGTTGAGAAATTCACTAACTAAAACATTATGGTCCTTCGTAGAACCGGATAGAATTGGCTATCGAGATAACGACAATTCGTTGCACACGGGTGCATTAGTGGCAGTGTATTGTGCGTTTGCTGTTTCGATACTCGTAGAGAGATTGAGGAAGTGTGCATAACGGCAGTGTATTGTTCGCGCGAGTGTCACAGTGTGAGTTGGACACTAGGACATTCAGTGTGCGTGTAAAATAGCTGTGCGCGTTCGGACAGGCTCATACTTGAGCATACGCATGCGTTAGATCGTGCACTTCACAAGTGGCTTAATTGTGAAGTCCAGATACGCACCATTTGGTGCATCGAGCGTTCAAAGTGTAGAACGTTTTCGGTGAGAAGTGTTGTGTAGCTTCAGTGCGGGAGTGCAAGTGTCCCCACAAACCGAGTACCTGACTTCCAATTCGTGGAACGTCGTTGGTGGTATCGTTTGTTCCAGTGTAGGTGCGCAAGTTACCTACACACGCACATCGAGCGTTTTCAATCTGTGGAAACGTGGTCGGTGCGATACATTATTGTGTGTCGTCGAACCGCTGCCGTTCGAATTCACAAGAATTACCAGTGCAGGTTTGCAAGTTCCTGTACAAAGCATATCGAACGTTTTCAATACGTGGAAACGTGGTCGGTGCCAGTTATTGTTTCTGACGGTCAAGCCTCAGTCTTTTGGACGCTTGTTGAACAATACATTGTTCAAGTGTTAGTGAACATTGAATTCAAAGTTGTATGTTTCAAGTGTAGGTGAGCAAGTTCCCTATACACGTACATCGAACGTTTTCAATCTGTGGAAACGCGGTCGGTACGGTATCTTTTTGCTTGTGATCGATCATCAGTCGTTCGAATACGCAAGAAGTGTTTTCAGTGCAAGGAGGCAAGTTCCCTGCTTAAGGCATATCGAACGTTTTAATTCGTGGAAAACGTGGTCGGTGCTAACAAACGTATTGTGAACAATACGGTTCGCGCGCGTTATTCAAACGGAGTGAGCGTGTGCGCGAGTGAACAATTCTCTCTTTTCGGGTTAAGATAAAGGTTCGCGCGCGTTATTCAAACGGAGTGAGCGTGTGCGCGAGTGAACAATTCTCTATTCTCGGGTAAAGCAAAGTTCCGCGTGTGTTAATCCGGGTGTGTGCGTGAGTGTGCGAACAATAAAACCGCGTGGTTTGAACTAATTCTACGGGTAGAGTACGGAACAAATTGAACTATTTTACGAACATTCAGTGTTGTGAAAAGTGTTTTTTGTTACAAGTGAAAATGCCTGGTTCACCAGTTCCAACGACGTCGGCGGCGTTTGAGGAACAAGACGCATCGCATCGTGTATCACATGTGCAAGCTGCATCAGACAGCGATCATGTCCAAGCCAATCCAATACTGAGGGCAGCCGTGGCAAGAGAAGCTTCGGAGAGTGAGTTTGCAGGTTTTGAATCAGTAAATTCAAGTCCTACTTTTCCAACAGCAGCAATGCTGGCGGAGAAAAGAAAGCGAATGCGTCAGCATTTCGACCAAAGGCTGGACCGCATTGATCAAGCACTACAGCATGCAACAAGAGCGGATGCCGCTTTTCTGAAAGGATGTGCGTCACGCTTGTCGATGCTATCCACGGAATATGAAACATGGCACACCAACAATTTGGTTTCTTCTTCCAATGCACAGTTCGAACAAGAAGAAGAAGAGTACGCCTCTTTCGAGAACCGCCATTTTGAGCTTTCATTGGCAATTGAAAGAAACTTGTCATCAAGTGTAGTTTCCACACCAACACGCGATACCATGCCACACACAAACTTCCCGAAATGCGCTTGCCAACTTTTGATGGAAAGATGGAAGATTGGTTACCGTTTCGAGATGCCTTTCTCAGTCTTATTGATCGCAATAAGAATTTAGCCGACGTAGACAAGCTACGATACTTAAAAGGCTCTCTTCAAAAGGATGCTCTTAACGTAGTAGGAGACATCGAAATCACCGACGCAAATTATTCTGTTGCCTGGGAAGTATTGAAATCGCGATTCGAAAACAAAAAGCTAGTGGTGAAACGATATCTTGATGGATTATTTGCGATACCACACATGAAAAAGGAATCATACGAATCACTGATTTCTTTAATTGACAGTTTTGAGCGTGGTGTTAAAATGACGACTAGAATGGGAGTGGCCACGGAAGGATGGAGCGTGCTCTTAGCTCACATGGTCTGCTCTAAATTAGACCTGGCCACACTTAAACAATGGGAAATACATCATAGCTCAACCAATGTTCCCACGTATGACGAGATCATGAAATTCCTTCGCAGCCAAGCAACTGTTTTGCAAGCCATGGCTCCAGACAGGAATCGAACAAGTGAAGCAACAACAGCTGGAGGCAGAATGAAAACCCGCAACGAAGTGTACAGCGTGGTTAAGCCGGCCACAAAGGTTTGTTCATTCTGCAAAAGGGCTTCACATGCTGCGTACCTGTGCGAAGTGTTTCGAAATGCATCTGTGGAAAAGCGACACGAGCTAGTGAGGAACGGACAGTTGTGTTTTAACTGTTTGTCGGCGGGTCATCAGCGAAAGGATTGTTCGTCCGGATCTTGCCGTGTATGTCAGCGAAATCATCATACGATGCTTCACAAACCGAATTCTCCAATTGATCAGTCGTCATTAGCATCAGCGTCATCACTGCCGTCTACATCAAATGCAGAAGCAGCTACACCGGCTTCTATTGTTCAACATTGTGCGCGCAACAATTTCGAAAAATAATCCTGTTACCAACAGCAATGGTACAAGTAGTGAATGTTGACGGAACACGTATCTGGGCTCGAGCTTTACTGGATGGAGGTTCACAGATCAACATTGTTACGGAACGATTGGTACAGCTGTTGAGAGTCCAGAAGAGGAACGAGCATCATCTGCTTGGTGGAATAGGGAAGGCACAGCATTCGTCTCATCATTCTGTGAGCCTTGCTATCCACTCTCACTGCTCTACCTTCAAGGCAAGCTGGAAGTTCCATGTGCTGCGAGAAGTGACGTGGGACCAGCCAGCACATGCAGTCAATCCGGAAGGATTGAACCTACCGAAGGGAGTGACGTTGGCGGATCCTCATTTCTATGAGCCAGGGCCAATTGATCTACTTATTGGGCGAGAAGGTTACAACGATCTACTTTTGGGTAACATTCTTCGTTGAATAGCCAAAACTACTACTGCAAAACACGGAGCTGGGTTGGATTGTCTCAGGTCAGGTAGCCAAGGTCTAACACACTCTTCCTTAGTGCTCAACGTCATGACGCTGAATGACCAACTAAGCCGGTTTTGGGAACTGGAAGGCTGCTACTCCCCTGCGATGTTATCCGTCGAGGAAGCTGAGTGTGAGGCAGCATTTGTACAAACAACTTCACGAGACCACGAAGGCCGTTTCGTGGTAGCCTTACCAACGCGTACTGAAAGGCTTAATCAACTAGGTGACTCTTATGAAGCTGCATCACGGCGGCTACAATCGCTCTGTAGGCGATTAAATATCGACTCGAAATTGAAGCAGGAATATTCTAAATTCCTACAGGAGTATCTCGATCTAGGACACATGGAAGAAATTCCATCTGACCGCCATGACATTGGAAAGACATATTACATGCCGCATCATTGTGTAGTACGACCCGACAGCCTCACGACTAAGCTAAGAGTCGTATTTGATGCATCCAGTTCTACTGATACAGGGGTATCCCTCAATGATGCACTGATGGTGGGACCTTCAGTGCAAGATGATCTTTTGTCGTTGTTACTCCGATTTAGAGTACCCAGATTTGCGATTTTGGCTGACATTGAAAAAATGTATCGCCAAATTTGGGTGAAGGAGTCCGATCGTCCACTTCAACGCATCCTGTGGAAAGAATCTGCTGATGATAGAATTCGCATCTATCAGCTGAAAACCGTTACGTACGGCACAGCCTGCGCACCTTACTTGGCCACCCGTTGTCTGCAAGCGTTGGCTAAGGAAGGAGAACAAGATATCCCAGGGCATCCAAGGTCCTCGAGCAAGATTTTACATGGATGACATGATCACCGGTGTGGAATCTGTTGAAGATGGCCGGATATTTGCAGCGAAATAAATCAGCTTCTACAATCGGCAGGATTTCACCTGCGCAAATGGCTTCAAACTCGTCTGAGTTACTGGAGCAAATACCAGCTGAACTACAAATCGAGGGAGATGTTTTGAACATCGATCGCAGCACATCCATCAAGGCTTTGGGTTTAAGATGGATGCCATCATCGAACCAGCTAGGGTTTAGGTGCCTGGTTGGAAGGAATCAGAAATCATCACCAACGCATTGCGTTATCAGACTCAGCTAAGTTGTTCGATCCTCTTGGACTGTTAGGACCAGTCATTGTAGTAGCAAAGTGTTTCATGCAGGAGCTCTGGAAGAACGAAAATACCTGGGATGAACCTTTGGAGTCTGAACGGCAACAATTCTGGTTGCGCTTCAGAGAACAACTCGCTGATCTGACTAGCTTGACAATTCCACGACGAGCAATTGGTGGAACAGTGCGAATTGAAGCTCACGGATTTAGTGATGCTTCCCTACGGCTTATGGCGCCTGTATACATACGAGCAGAATCGTCCGATGGCCAAGTCTCAGTACGGTTGTTATGTGCTAAGTCAAAGGTGGCACCGATACCTAATACCAAACGGAAGAAAAACGTGTCCCTTCCACGGCTCGAGTTGTCGGGAGCGTTGTTACTATCACACTTATGGCAGAAGGTGAAGCAAGGGGTGAAATTGGAGCTTAAAATCAACTTCTGGGTTGATTCAACGATAGTTCTTCATTGGCTTTCAAGCAGTCCTTCCCGTTGGAAACAGTTCGTTGCGACCGAGTTGCGGAAATCCAGCACCAAACCTACAAGATACCTTGGAGTTATGTGGCCAGCGAGCACAATCCAGCTGACATTATTTCCAGGGGAATGATGCCTTTGCAGCTCATGGATTCCCAACTTTGGTGGCAAGGGCCCTCATGGTTGCATCTTCCAAGTCAAGCTTGGCCTACGAACAAACCAATACTGAAATTTCCTCGAAAGATTTGGAAGAGCGATCGATTGTAGCCACATCTCAACAGGTACCGGCCAAATTTTCTATTCGATCTTTCTTCATCTTACGAAAAATTGGTGCGACTTACGGCATATCTGCTGCGATTCATGTACAATTGTCAACCGACACACCGCGGAAATCTACGAAAGGGGTTTCTAAAAATTGATGAATTAGTGTCAGCGTCTCTAACGCTCGTTCGTCTGGCCCAACAAGAAACCTTTGCTGAGGAGCTTCGGGATGTTCGTCAAACTGGAGCGGTCAAGCCGAACTCAAAACTGAAAACGCTAACACCTATTCTGAAAGAGGGTATCTTACGTGTGGGTGGTCGTTTGCGAAACGCGCCTGTTTCGTATGAACGCAAACATCCGATAATTTTAGCGTTTTCTCACCCATGACCCTACTGATTGCGCGTTCTATCATCGACAATATCTGCATGCGGGACAACAAGAGCTCATATCTAGCCTGCGTGAGAGATTCTGGCCCCTTCGCGTACGCAACCTGGCACGAAAGGTCGTATATGAGTGTGTAAGTTGTTTCCGATCCAAACCAACAACGGCAGAGCAAATCATGGGAGATTTGCCCAGCGAACGCGTAAACCCAGTTCTCCCATTCTACAACACTGGTGTGGATCTGTGTGGTCCATTATTCTATAGACAAACAACAAGAAGGCTGCTCCAATCAAATGCTATGTTGCTGTTTTCGTCTGTCTTGTGATCAAGGCAGTACATGTGGAGCTTATTGCCGATTTGTCTACTCCAGCCTTCATTTCTACATTGAAGCGTTTCATAGCTCGTCGCGGTAAACCATCCGTAATCCAGTGCGACAACGCCAAAAATTTCCGGGGAGCTGATCGAGCGCTCAAGGAGATGTATGAGCTGTTCCAGAAACACAACATCAGGATGCTGTTACAACTTACTGCGAACGGAAGGGATCACCTTCAACTTCATCCCTCCGCGGTCACCCCATTTCGGTGGGGATCTGGGAGGCCGCAGTGAAGTCGCTTAAACGGCATCTCAAGGCGACGATAGGATCCAGTATCTTGCGGCGAGACGACCTGGAAACTATCTTAGTTCATGGAGGCTTGTTTGAACTCGCGACCGTTTAACTGCACTTTCCACCGATCCAGAGGACCTGGAAATTCTGACACCGGGTCCATTTTTTGATTCAACGGGCGCTTACATCGGTCCCTGAGCCATCTTATGCTGAGATTCCAGGCAACCGCCTGGACCGCTATCAACAATTGCAGGAGTATGTTCGGCGGATTGGAAGCGATGGAATCGAGACTACTGTGTCTGGTTTGCATCCGCGTACCCGGTGGACTTCAAGGCGAGACAACGTTCGGGAGGGCACTATGGTCCTGCTGAAGGAGGACAACCTTCCCCCTCTCAAATGGCGCTTCGGCCGAGTGCTGAAGAAATTTATCCTGGTGAGACGGCTTGGTTCGAGTGGTTGATGTGAAACGAAGGATGGAATTTACAGAAGAGCCATCACCAAGATCTGCATACTGCCCGGACAGAAGGAAGAAAGAGAGGTTTCGTAATAAGGGTTGAAAGCTACCTTTCAACGGGGGGCGGCTATGTTGAGTAATGAATTTGTACGGTATAAACATATGACCTTCTGTCACTGAATTTGTTGCTTGGGAATTGTATTGAGGGGACGAATGAAGGAAAACAAGGAATAAAAACGAAGAGTCTAGCGCAAGCGTTAATCAGTACAGACGTTACTCTCTCTACCAGTTGAGAATTC
>NW_024428490.1:15000-26719 GCF_017562075.2 Anopheles merus | reverse complement strand
GTTTTTTCGTCAGAGTTGATCGTTGGTCGTAGGCCAATATTGGCCAATATGGTGCTAACATGATCGGATATCAGTTAAAGGTCCATCGACTATTTTGGGTGATCAGCTGAGTATTACATAACCTAGCCAAGTCAAGTGCTCAACGGTCCGAATTAGGCAATTTAAATATAAAGCAAAATTTATTTGCTAAATTTTGTTTTTATGATGTAAAGTTATTAATCTTATAGAAGGATCAGAAATAAAGTTAAGAGACAGTTTTATCAGTTTTTCTACAGACAACTTTAATTAATACAAGTAAAAGAAGAGAAACAAATTATTATTAAGGAAATATTTGGATACAAACCATGTCGAGAAGTTTTCAAAAGCATCCGTTTTGCAGTGATTGATGCACAAAATAATAATAATTATATTTGAGACATTGAGCTTAAAACTACGTGAACATATCAATGGATAGAGAGAACAAAACATAAATTATTTTGGAACCTTTCACCAAAGGTAATTGGCTCATTCAAAGCGTAGAGCAAATAGATAGAAACATAAAATCTATATAGAAACATAAATCCAGTGGCGCGTTAAAACGGTGGGGCGGACTGGCGGCCGCCAGGGCCCCGGCGATCTAGGGGGCCCCGTCATTGTGGATGTTCGACTCGATCGAATCTACCCACCCCCCCCCCTGGATGGGACTTTACATCTATTTCAAAAAGACTTATTTTTAATTAATTCATTTTTCCCATCGCTTCACTCAATATATTTGTCGAGGGCCCCGAACTGCAGAAAAACCGGGGCCCCATACTACTCAAAGCAGCACATTAAATGTTCTAAGAAATCTGCCGATACTTGCACCAAAGTCGCAAGCGAAGAACGCTGCGACACGCGCGCACAGCTCAAATCAATACCTCATCATCGTTGGCGCAAAGTATTGGGCAGAGCGAGAAACCGTCAATTTTTGCTGGTGTGGGTGCCTGTGCACGAGACACCCAAACCCAAAACCACGCAGAGCAACTTGCTGCTAAAATGGAATGCACAGAACGCTGCGCTTAATACACCGAAAAACCGTTACACAACACAAGCATACAACACACCCAAACAAAAATTAAAGGCCCCTACACAAAATTTCACATACACCGGCTCGTAGCCGGAGAAATTAGCAGGGAAAAATTGACACCAAGCTCGCGTCGCTTTAAAAAGCCTACGAAGTCGTTTGGTCTACAGTGCTTCAGTGGGGGAGGTTTCTTTCGAGAAATGGCTAAATCGATGTCATTGTGTGCGCTCTTGGCTGGGATGAACTGTCCTGTTCTTGTATACGGGGCCCTGCTACCGCTTGCGATTTGGTGACGAAAGCAGACAGCTGTTTCACACGAAAAATGGTATTCACATTCCTGGCCTGGTATAGTGGATTGTGTGTGTCTTTTAATGCTAAAAACTAAAATTTCATTCTGATCCTAATCGAAAAACATCAAGTTGGTGGACCCGAAGAGAAGGGGAAATGGGAAAGGTTTCAGTTAGAAGGAAGGGGGGAAGGGTTATAAAAATACTCAAGGAACTATGGACATGTTCATTTATACAGGCGGTCCCCGAGATACACGGTACCTCTTATACGCGGATTCAGAGATACGCCGCGGTTTCCTAAATTTGACAGTTCTTTGAGCAAATTGTATTGATTTGACACATCTATTGTAAAATGCCAAATAATTTCTGTTTTGATCGGATGTTAAAAACTATTTCAAAAGGTTTGAAACTGTTATTTCATTCAGAATCATATCAAATAATTGATTAAGTGGCTAAAACCACCCCTAGTTGCAAATTAATTCGAAATTAGTGATATTTTGGCTAGAAATCACGAGATTCGACTTACGCGGAAATTCGAGATACGCGGTTTTTTACGGCCGTTTTCGGTCCCCATTAACCGTGTATCCGGGGACCGCTGTATATGATTTTTATCGACTATTTCAATTTTTGCGAATACAACAAGACCAAAAACCGTTACAGCTGCATCTACACAGCCATATACAGCCATAATATGAAGAACAATCTCCATGCCCTCGGCCATTTGGGGGCCCCGTTGATGATCCCGTCGATTGAGGGGCCCTTCCATGGTGTGGTCAACCAATATATCCCATTTTCCCTCGGGTGTTATGTTTACAATCAGATTTACTATTACTACCAGACCTATCAGAAGCATATTTATTTTATTAATCAGAGCATTTACTATCAGAAGCAGAAAACATTGACTTTTTAACATATGATATTTTTACTTAGTTGGAAGTGCAGAACGTTGCGATACATGCCCATAGCTCAAAACAATATCATCATTTCATCATCGTTGGCCAAAGCGTTGGACGAATGCATTGAACGCTACGCACGAGTTGGGTTAAAGCGAAAATCCGTTACAACAGCGCCTCACGCAAACTACATGCACATACGACATTAAAAGGCTCCGAAACCGATCTCAACACAACGGTTCGTAGCCGTAGAAATTAGCAGAAAAATTGGCTGACACCAAGCACGCTCTTTTTATCTGTTGAGGTTTCATTCAAGAATCGATTCCGATGTCGATGTGTGCGCTTTTTTAATTGGCTTTAAAACTAAGAACTCGTGCCCCGGCTAACCTTTGGGGCCTTAGTCAAAATGTGGACTGGACGAAGTGATGGTAGAAAGGCAAGCTGTTGAAGGGTTTGGGTCAAAATTGGAAGGGTCGACGGGAAAGGAAATACCCGATGAATGATCGCGTAAAATTTGAACTAATTAAGCTGTCGGCAGCGCGTCGGCAAAGTTCGGCCCGCCACAATATGCAGTCAGGTCCGTCTGAAAATATTGGCGCGATTTGAAGATAGGAAGATCCTATTCATTAAAAATTAAACTGAACATATTTAATATGACAATTCATATCGTTGAACTCTTCCAAATTTGATCACCATAACATGGATGTCGGACCATCAATATGGTCAAATTGGAGGAGAAATTAGAAAATAGAAACGAATAATTCCATAAAAACCTGACGTGATTTTACGAGAACAATGATCACACACTATTGCTTTTTAAGGATGCAACGATTTTCTAGGAGTATTTTTTAAGGAAATGCGCTATCATTTTGTCTGAAAAATGCTTTACTGTCTGAAAAATGCTGGCTGAAAAATCTTACAATCAATTTAGTAATTGTAAGTTAATAAAACGAATTTGAAACTTGCTTGGATGATATAATAATTTAAGAAAAAAAACATATAACCAATCGCATGTTTAATATCATAAACCAGTATTTTGTGTATTAACTGTAATAATATAATAAAGTATGTGTAAAAAAAAAAATGCATTCTCCTGGCCCTCAACGCTCGATCATTTCGAAAGCAGCTTATCTAAAGCAGTGTCCTCCAACCTGAGGTCCACGGATCAATTTAGACAAACACACAAACATACTGAGATAAACATACAGGGTATTTCCAGCTACTTCGAATGAAAATATGAAATATTGTTTTCCCGCGTGCAAAAGTTATCGCTCTGACCGATTGAAAATGAAGTGGCCGTAATTCGAAGCAAGACGGTATTTCAGTATTCATTGTAAAGGTAAACACCAACTTAAAAAAGCAAAATTTTGTTTCATCTTATGCTCACGATCACCATTTTAAATCAAATCGTCCGTACTATGAAACACGAGCTGGAAACTGTAAAGTAGGAAAGAAAATATCGTTTAGAACCATCGTTCTTGTCAAAAAAGACAAACGTAACTAGCTTAGCGAAAACGATAACTTTCCGACCTTTAACTTCTATTGAGTATAGATAAAACCAACAACAACGATCATGGCAGGTCAGATTTGTTCGGATTGTCAGGATAGGACTAAGCCATCCATCATCTATCGACTTCTCATTTAAGGAGTTTACTTATGTCCTCCTACCCAAGGTAAGCCCTCAAACTCCAACGTCCTAAAGGTTTATATGATCGCCTAGACGATCAAGTTTCGAAAGTCCGCTTCGAAACAGTATCCACAGTACCCAAAATTTGAACATACCACAAAGCCTTTCTGATATTACTGATTGTTTAGTCATTGATATCGATTAAAAATTGGCGAAAAAAAGTATAGAAATTGGGGTTTTTATTGATGCGCAGGATGGCAGTCCATTCTGCTCATATTCATTTCTGTTTCATAAAGTTTTATACAGATGTGAACTGTATTTTGTCGAAACAAGTTTGTTGATTGGTATGCACTCACGGTAATCATGAAATTTCAGCAAGAACAGCAAAGTGGTGTGAAGATTTTTCTCAACCAAAACGTTAATTCCGCAAGCCGAATATGCACCTAAAATTTTATCGGGGTGTCTGTAAGTAACCGCTTACCCAATCAAATTTTTGTTCATCACGAGCAAGCGGGCATCGCATTATATTTTCTTTTGAGGCTCAAACTGACTTACATGTCGTTTTGACAGAATAAATAAATGCAATTCAGTAATTTGTTTTACAAATATTCAGTGAAACGAAAAACCATGTATTACTCAATAACTTTCAGTATTTTGGCCCTTTTGACAGCCATTTTGATGCGACGTTTAAACAGAGCAGCCATTGACAGTTTGATGTTATAGCGTACGGTGCGAATTGGCTTACAATATTTATTTTTCTCTTAAGTTAGGGCATTGTTTGTCGTAAAATATGGTGATATTTGGTACAAGAAAGGTCTATTATGTGTCGATATACGCATTGTAGTGTTCTGATCAATTTTTAAAGAAATATTCAGCCAAATCCAAGGTGTGTTATTGTTCCGAGTTTCGGCAGGAGCCCACAACATTGAGCTGTCAAAAATGAACATTTACTGTGTACCTATTTTCGGCAGCATTTAAAGTGAAAAAATAATTTGTTTATCGTGATTTTAAAATTCCGAACAGTTAGAATAAATTAAATAAGCATAAAATCATTAATATACACCACTTTTTCATGTTTTTTAAAACTGTTCTGATTCCAGCCGGTCTCATGGTACAGTCGTCAACTCGTACGACTTAACACATACCCGTCATGGGTTCAAGCCCCGAATAACCGTGCCGCCATACGTAGGACTGACTATCCTGCTATGGGGGGAAATCAATAAGTCACTGAAAGCCAACCCCACAAGTGGGTTGGCAGGGCTTGACCGTCATCGTTGTTGAGGCCAAAGAAGAAGAAGAAGAAGACTGTTCTGATTCTCTTATCAATCACAAACCTGCCGAACCATTGGCTGACAGCAAAGCTGCCGAAAAAAAAGCACAATTTATTTGATATTTTTGAAAAATACGTAATGAAATGGTGTGAAACTTCGTATGTGAATATCAAATATTACCTTTCACTACAAAATTGTGTTTTGTGAATTTTTTTAACCACATTTGTACAGAATTTCACGTTTTTAGGCTACCCTGCCGAAAATAGTACACTGCCGAAAACTGGTACAGTTACCCTACCTTAGCAATGGATCACAACTGCGCCAGATTATTGTTTGTTTACCCTTTTTCACGAACGTCAAGTTTTGTCAACTTTTTATCAACTTTATTTCCTGGCTGCTCCAGGTTGCGAAATTTTAACAAAATATCAAAAAAAGTGACAAAAGCTCACGTTTTGAGAAAAAAATCCTCATTTAATCACGCCCGTGGCCTCAAGCCTAATGAAGCAGAATTTTGCTCATCGGGAATCAGGGCTGCCTTGATATCTCTGGTTTGTGGTATTTGTATGTATTCATCGTGGTCGATACGTGGAATCGTTTCATGACAGTTAAATGACATCTTTTCACCACGTAGAATTTGTTGATCTTCTATTTCATTTCGCACGTGGCTTCTCATATCCTGCTATCTCGTTTCGCTTATTATTTTGCTGTAGGGAAACACTTTCCGAATACGTCGGCATCGAAATAACAACACATAACTTTACAAGCCGCTGCATTCGGATGCTGCGTGAGTCTGTACCAACGCACAAACTAACCGCTCAATCGATACGTGATAGTAATTTATAGTTAGCGTTTCCTTTCACTACACGGTGCGGCGTTTCGCCCGATAATACAACTCCAAATATTAATCTGCCTTCTCGCTGGAAAGCTAAAAGTGTCGATTCAAACTCCGGACTCTTGCATATTTCCCAATGGCTATCAAGCTGGAATGGGAAAAAATCTTCCAATAAAAATCCTCCGTTTTTCAGCCATGAGTTTGTTATTCAAACCATGCAGATATTGTGTCGTGCATTGCGATGATTTTCGTCGTAGGAATAATGCTACAGGTAAGTGGTATTCAAATTTCGGCACTATTATTGAAATCAGCCAGCCCCTAGATACATGGTGTATCCGTGATACAAACAACGTTCAAGTTTATACAACGAACGCACAACTCGCGATCCCTATGGTTTGAAAACGTCGGCGATATCAATGAGCCACGGTTTAATCTGCCACGTAGGAGCCACAGTGGCTAGCTTGAAGTGTACCATGGCATTGAGGATAAGGTTAGGCAATTACAAAACCGTACCGCTAAGCTTACAATATTTCCAATCATGCTATTTCCAGCCGACACAATCACTAGCTAGCACCTTCGTTGCCTTACGACACAATGTATCTGGAGCCGATCCAAACCAGGAAAACCCTATGGGTGTGCAATATCTGTACACGGCCGGCTGGAAAGATGGTTGTGCGGTGTTTTTCTACTCTACCCCTTATCTGCATTATCATGCACGCCATTTTACAGGAATATGTTTTGGATGTAAGTAGAGCTTGCTAGACTAGAGCTAACATTTATGAAGCTAATAGCACATTTTTATAACTTTCAGAAAATATCCAAAAAGCTGCACTTATCCAAGTTCAAACTGTCGCGCTTCAATGAGTCCGGTCAGCTGGTAGTCTCTTCTACGCAATGTCTTTTCTGTGGGGATTGGATCTCATTGTGCGCGAACAGTACATTGGAAACCTACAAAGAATGTGGAAGGATATCCTGATCACCCGATGATTTTTCTACATAAGATGTTTTTCATTATTCAACTGGCCTATTATGCGCATATGTTGCCCGAACTGTACTTCCAAAAGGTGAAGAAAGACGAACAAAAACCCAAGATTCAGCATGCAGTGGGCGGCCTGTTCATTATCGGCGTAGCCTACTTCCTTGGGTATGTAAGACAATGCCTATAAACAGCACCAAGAGCAGCACTTAACTGGACTAACCACTTTCAGATTCCAACGTATCGCTCTCGTTCTCCTGACCTTGCACTATTTCTGTGAATGTGTAGCCCATGCCTTCCAGTTGGTCGATATAGTCGATAAGGAGGGCAAGTTCGCTAAATGTAAGTAATCAAAGCGTAAATTACCGTTTTTTCGGATAATCAATGCTCCTTTCCTCTACAGTGCGCCTCGTACACAGTGGACTGTTTATTCTTACTTACCCCGTTTCGCGACAATGGTCCTGTCAGTGCTCACGCTATTTTTACAGTATAGACAACATTTCCCAATCTACGCGTGTTTTGATGCTGTCGATGGTGTTCGGTTTACAAGGATATTTGTTTTTTCGATTTCATTTCCAATTTTCTTCGCTCTAAGCGGGAAAGCTCCTCAGAAGAACGCGCTAAAATAGTGGTCAGCGCAAATAAGACTGAAAAATCGAGAAACAAAAGAAAAAGGAAAGCGATCTTCCGGAAGCCGATCAAAACTCAGCCCAATCCTCTCCCAAAGCTGCTGGCAATAACGTGCGCAAGGCGAAAGTAAAGTAAAACTCTACCTAGCCTAAACTAAACTTGCCAGTTTTTTCCATCCATTTTTACTGGTCGCATTGTTTCCTTCGAAGAAAGATACAGTATAGCAACAATTAATAGTGAAACGAGCTCATTTGAAAGCAGCACAGAAAATATGGCATGTTATAGCTTGGCTGTTGTACGAATGACGAGCTACCCGTGAATGTAGTCGCGAACAAATTTACGTTGTGTTGGATCGACATGTCGACATGTTTTACGTTTGTGCGTCAAACGTAAAATATTTATGCGAAGACTCTTTTGAACATTGTTTTGTTTTGTTTTGCTTTTTGGATCGTAACCGGAAATGCATTTATCTAAAAGATAAAGTTTAGTACAGAGAGGTTCGCGCTTGCAGGTGAAAGTTTTGGAGGTATTATTCTGATTCTGCCGCTCCCACTTAAGTGCTACCCAGGTATTTTTCTGAAAATAATTTTTGTCCATTCTTATACAAATAATAACAATTGCTAACAAACTTTCTACGAATGTTTATTTTCTTCATCATTTACTATTCCTCGCCTACAATGTCATCCGAAAAATCACGAAAGTATATCGTAATGGTTCGTTGTTAGAACTATCTGGTGTATTACACAAAACAATGAAATATTACCTCGAAAATCAATGCTAGGACGAAGAAATTGACCCTCTTCTGTCCTGTTTCAGATTGTTTAACCACTTTTACTATCTCTTTGATTTCGACTCCTCTCTTAACTCTTTCCGTAACCGTATTTTTTCTTCTAATTCCCTTTAATTATTCTCCTTAGTTTTCTATTACTCTCTTTTTTTTTGTTAAGTTTATGATAGTCTCTACGCTCTACCCTTGTTTTTTTCTTTTCTTTTTTGCTAGGTCAAGACTAGGTTAGTTAGGCTTAGTTTTTCATGAATCATTTTGTTTTTTGTTAGTATTTAATTAGTTTTAAGTCCATTATATTTAGCCTTGATGGCAGATATTGTATTAAATAAATGAAATGAAATGAAATGAAATGAAATGAAATTCGAAAACAATATTTAAACTAACAGGTATTATAAAACATATTCGGGTAAACGATTTCTCCCTAGGTTATCTCCTTTCACGTCTAGTGTTTGGGCTTATCACCATGTTGCTCTACGCACTTTGCTTTTCCTTTCTCATCGTATACACAGCTTCTTGTTGTCCATCCTTGGTTGCCCTTGAACTGTGAAGGGTCTGAGGCCACCAAATGGTGTATTAGTTGACGTAAGTGTATTGTAAGCATGTTATGAATTACCTGGCATAAAATCGGAAAAGTCACTACGAGAGATAATCCTCCCCCGTGCCCTTGTTGTCCAAATTGAGCAAACTGACCCTGTTTGGTAAAGTCGGGAAACGTGGGAAAGCCATAGTTTACTCCCCCGCTTTGCCTTCGAGAACGCACCAATCTATCGAGCAACGGTCCATTCCGAAATTCATCTGTGTGAAAGCAGATTTATGAGATTCATTTTACACATTGCACTCTCTCGTCGTTCCGTTCGTTACCTTGTCTTGCATCCCCGAAAGCTCCTAGACAAAGGACCCCCAACAATAATAACACGAGTGAACACTTCATGACACGAATGCAAAAACACCTATGCTACCCAATTCCTAAAAATGGACTAATATACTCGTACTATGACAATCGATGCGTTGTTACAGTCCTCCTTGACCGAATGCTTATTGATACCGAAATCCCCACATGATGTTGACAGTAAATGACCGAACCAATTCAATCCGTGCTCTTCATTATCAGTTATTTCATGTCAAAGGTTTCCCCCAGTTGTACCGATCGCTGTGTCTTGGTTTTGCCATGTTTATTTAGCATTAAAACAAATATTTCTATAGTAAAGTGAAGGAGACAGATGAATCTATCTGTCTCTCAGCGGAGGGCACAGTAAGTGTTTATGCTGATAAATTACAAAACAACCTTTTCGAATGTAGTATTTTTCTTCCGCAATCCTGCTTGTAATCGCTACAACCATTAGTTTTCAATCAATTTCAGGTGTTTTATGTATAATCAACTCGCACATACTTATTTCTACTATTTAGCGTGACCTGATGCCAACATACACGTTTTTCGAGACTTCTTAGTACCACACCATAGTCAGGATAGAATAGTCAAGAATAGTGTTTTAAGCCGTGCGAGCTGAGACTATACCGCGGGAACGGTAGTTTCACGGGATTTCTTTATTTTGTTTGGCATCGGGAAATAAGTTTGTTGGGTAAGTTTGCCAGTGCCAACAAACTATGAAGTGATTGAAATTCAATCAAAAAACCTTCTTCAAAGTGTCCATAACAAATCAGCGCCGTAGGGTACAGTGAGTCAAGGAAAGTCAAGCTTCCGTTTACGAAATTAGGTTAAGGTCACATATGTTTGTTGTGTTAAAAAAAAGAGAAAAAATATTAGTTGTTTGTTTTGTTTAATTTAGAGAATTAGAATTAATCCCATAAAAGAAAAGTAATCCATTCCTTAAGCATTGTTTACCTAGTTTGCAATAGCACTCCATATGAAATTGTTTTGTTGCTGATTCCAGTGGATTGACGCAAAAAAAAAACAACGAGAACGAACATCAGTCAAAACAGTTATGCTAATGAACGTGAACTGTACCTGCAATGAACGGAATTCCCTCATACCGTAAAGTAAACATAGGAATTGGGAATACTATCACGCATCTGCAAGAATGAGAAGGGATTGTGCCCCTGATGGTTGCCATCCCTTAACGTCTGGGATTTCAAAGAAGAGAACCAGAATATTGAAAGACCCACACAACAACCCACTGTGAGTTAGCTGGGCTAAACGACTGTTGCAAAAACCTGCAAAGAAGATCTCTCGTACATGAGAAAGAGTGGATACAAAACGAATTGCAAACAGTCGCAACGCAAACACATCATCATCAACGATCCAACGAGCTGCTGCTCCACCATCCACCGTGGAATGAAGGAAACCCATTAAAAGCCTCCACCACATGACACGTCGGTGGTGGAAATGAGTCAAAGAGCAACACATCTTAACGATGGTGATGCGGCCCGAAAGAACCACATGTAACGTTGACCAGACGCTCATGCTCCCGAAGCGATGGCTTTGAACGTTGGCTCAGTATCACTGGCAAACACCGCTATCCGGCAGCGTCTTGGCAATGTATCGGTGTGTTAAAATGTATAAAGTTTCTTGCAGATTCCCCGAGCACAACATTTATACCAAGCTCGCGGCCGGAAGAAGATCGCACGTTCGACAGACTCGTTGTTGTATGTTATATCCAGTGTGTCCAAAAGGGAGGGATCTTACCGTGAACCTGACCAATCGTATACGCTGTTTGCCTTCAGTCTTCTTTTGCCCATACGTGTGAGCGCTCTTCGCGACAAGTGAATAAGATTAGTTAACTTTACAAATTTGAAATAACAATTAAAGGTGCTTAAAAATGAATGTGTACTGTTTAATTTTTGCGCTATGTCTGCTGTTTGCTGTGGTTTCTTCAGAAGCAGGTAAGTGATCCCCGCTGTGAAGAGCATTTCCATGATTTATAACAAAAAACTCTCATCTTTAAAAAAAATAAAATAACCGTTAAGTTAGTCGTAAGTTAGCGTTTTTTCCACACTTTACACAAGCTATAACCGTTTGGGGAAATGTGGTAAAAAGTCTTTTCTTTTTTAACATTGGTGAAACCTTAATAAGTTTCTCAACACCAAAACGATCAAATCACGCTGTGATATTCGTAGGTCGGTTAGTTTCGTCCGGAAGTGGAATAATAATCATCTTGGCTCAAAAAGCAGAAAAACCGGTTTTGGCGATTCATAATGTATACACAAATATTACCTCGGGTTTTGACTTTGTGAGCTCTTTTTTGTTGTGTCTATGTCTGTAAGGCGCAATGGACATCATCGGTGGCTACCCGACCGAACTTTACGATATTTTCTAATTAAAATGAGTCTTTATGCTTACGTTAGTATCGTTGACTGTTAAGAGCTTAGCCTGTTTTATATTATTCAAAAAAGAAGACTCATTTTGTGATGTCGAT
>NW_024428490.1:0-10000 GCF_017562075.2 Anopheles merus | reverse complement strand
GAGAATAAAGATCTAAACATCAGTTCCAAAACTCGACAATAGCTATTAAACATAATTAATAAGGAAAGCAAAATGTAAACCCATTATAAAATAAGCTCATATTTTTTAAATTTACATTGAAAATAATTGAACCAAGTTTCCAAAAAATCCAGGTCCATTATCCAGGGGCGTATTAAACGGCGGTCGGCATAATATTTACTAATGATTAATCGTTTGATTCAAATCGTTTGATTCAAATCGTTTGATTCCATTGGGAGGAAAATCAATGAAATTTATATTTTTTACCGCGCGGCTACATGAGGTGAAATATACAGCGAAATGAACTATTTGACAGGTGAAATATCTGACAGGTATAGCTAAAGGCTTGGGGGAGACACAACATCCGCTTTCGAAATTCTATTTAAAATAATATCTTCTCAAGCAGAACATTCCCTAATTGGAAGAAATTATTAACTGTTGACTGAAAATTAACGAAGTACTCTATATTGAAGCTATTTAATGGATTTAATTACGATTTTGTGCACGTTATTTGTTTACATTGCACATCAGCTGGTTGCTGTGATGCTTTATCCGTCAGATATTTCACCTGTCAAATAGTTCATTTCGCTGTATATTTCACCTCATGTAGCCGCGCGGTTATATGAATTTCACATTTCTTAAGGCCGGGCTACATTGATCGTACTCGCAAGTGTAATTTCGATTTTCACTAGCGCATCTGGCGGCGGCTAACCGAAGCATTTTGCTAAACAATTTGGAGTCGCTCCAGAAAATACGTTATTTTTCTATGTTTTGTACTTAAATCGGAGGAGAAAAGTTTTGTTAAATGTAGATGCACATGTCCTGCACGCATTGCATCCATTTTCATGACAGAAAACGATGAAAAAACTACTTAATTTTGAGATTTCTCGATGACCAAAAAAAGCTTCCACCAGCCGCCGCCAGATTCGCTAGTGAAAATCGAAATTACACTTGCGAGTACGATCAATGTAGCCCGGCCTTTAGACATTATCCTTGAAAATCGATTAACCGGCAACCGTCCGGTCCCGATCTGCCCGGATAATCGACGTTCTACTGTACATGAAAAGCTAAGTGGTCCGCGATCGCAAAAAGTTAGGTACCTCTGCCCTAATACATCTAGATCCTCGAAACATACGGTAAATGTAAGTTAAGTTTTTAGTACAGTGGAGCGCCGTTTATCCGGGCTTCTTGGTACTTGACCTTGCACGGATAAGCCAAAAACACGGATAATGAGTCAAATGATATATTTTATCACCAATTCCTTATCAGGGTTTGCAAAATTTTCTTATTTTTTGATAAAATAGCCCAGTTTACAGTCGTTAACTTGTACGACGTAACAACATGCCCGTCATGGGTTCAAGTCCCGAATAGACCGTGCTCCCATACGCAGAACTGACTATCCTGCTATGGTAACAATAAGTCACTGAAAGCCAAGCTCACTTTACTAGTGGGTACTGGCAGGCCTTGACCGACAGCGGTTGTTGCGCCAAAGAAGAAGAAGAAGAAGCCCAGTTTTTATTACCTTTATGTTTTTCCTATGAGAATATTTAAAATTTGCTATGAATTATAGTGTTATTTGTTATGACAATCTGGTCTTACAACCGCTTTTTCAAATATCCTCCTCATAACGCAATGTCACCTTTGTATTGAACTGTCATTTCTCAATAGCATGGATAAAAAGAAAGCCGGATAAAAGGTACCCCGATAAACGGCGCTCCACTGTCCACTTTAAAATCTAGATCGATTTTTTCAAAGATATAAGATTTGCTGTGTGCCTGTGTGTCCATCAACAAAAATCCGAATAACAGTCCCCCAACCAGGGATGGAATCGATCCGACGAGTCGGGTAATTTATTTTGATACGTAAATGTTAATGTTATATTCCACAAAAGTCTCAGAAGGTTACTGAAAATTTAATGGATCCTTACATTATGAAGCCTCGCAGCTTATAAATACACACAAAAATCCATACCTACCAGATAAACGACCACAGTCTCTGCTAATACGATTTGCTAATACTTTTATAAGTTTTCATCTAGTCATATTACCGATGGCTTATAAAACTAGGTAACCTGTGCAATTCAATTACTATGATGTTTAATTTTTTGACTATTACTTTTATTTATTTAATAATAATTTTGTGGAGTAATATGATGAAAATTTGCACCTTTTAAATGCAGGGTTTAATAATGATATAATCATTCTTTACTCTTAGTGAATATAGTACGTACTATAGTAAAATGATATGACTTTTCTTGTAGAAAAAGATCATTGAAGATCTGCTCATGTAATACTTTCAGCAATAAGCAATAATCAAATTTTACCAGCTTACCATTTTGGAAAACTACATTTTCGATCCTCTTTATAATAGATAACCATATTACCCCTTAGTATTATCAAACGGACGCAGTACGCCGGGTGGTCCACCAAAGCTACCGGTAAATGTGTCTGGGATTGGTTTTGACTGTTGGAACTGCTGATTTAAAGGTTGCTGTTGATGCTGATGTTTTTGGCCTGTTTGTGATTGGACGGGTGAAAATACGGTACCGTCCGGATTAACATTAGTTCCAGGACGTTGCTGATTACCCAAAATACCTGGTGCACCACCGAAGCTTCCCGTAAACTTATTTCCACCGTTAAAGCTGTTCGTTACGGGTACTGGTTTCACCGGTTGCTGATTAGCCATAAATGTCGAGGGCACCATCGGTCTAACGCCTGAGCCTGGGCTGGCGGGATTTGCATTGACTGGCACATTGAATGGGTTAGGCGTTGGTGGCACAATCGGAGCTTGAGGTCGTCCCGGAACGCTGTTGACAGGGGTAGAAGCAGGATGAGTGGATCCAACGTGCTGCACAGGCGGAAACTGCTGGACGGGAGCAACGGTACTGGAAACGGGGAATGTTTGTGGATCTTTTGTGTAAGCTGTGCCTATGTTCGCTTGATTTCCCAAGAATCCAGGAGCTCCCCCAAAGCTGCCCATATATTTTTGAATTGTAGATTTCATATCCGGCCTAGCTGTTGTTGGAAAGCTGTTTTGGGTCGTAAATACGGGCTGTGGACGTGGTGGCTGTGGTTGTGGAGCGGAGGGGACAGGTTGAGACAGAATCGGTCTCACAGTTGATGTATAAGCAGTACCAATATTCTGCTGGTTACCAAGAAATCCGGCTGGTCCTCCGAATCCTCCGTTGTACTTTTGTACCACAGGTTTCCCAGTAGAGACAGTAGGAAAGATGGAAGAAACAGTAGTGGTAGATCCCGATAATCGAATTCCTGTCGGCAAGCCTTGTTGTGGAAAGTTTGTCTGCTGATTGACGTCGGTTTTGAATCCTACTGCATTATCGGATGCTATCGGTGTGTTTGGTTTTCGCGTAGGTTGCAGAGATGACGGTGTCAATGAACCATCGAATGGATCGCGTGCAAAAATTGGCGACCGTTCCGTGCCTACCTTGACATCATACACCGGCGGTAATTGATCCGGAAACAAAGGGGGCAATAATCCGTTGACTGGTTTCTGGGCGAAGAGAATCTTTCCTTCCTCAATATTTGGGATCTTTGCATTTGGTAAAAATTGTTGCTGCGTGTTAAGAGCCCTGCGCTCTTTGTTCCACTCGATGGCACTGCCTGTACCGTACTAGAAACGGGTTTGGTGGTAGTAACCCATAGTTGGGTTGCGCAACAGGCTCTATTATGCCAGACGCGTAACTAGGAACTTTGAAGTTATATTGCCCAACTTTGGCGACTTGACTTGATGATGGCTGAAGATTTGAGTCTCGATTCACATTTGTTTGAAAACCAACTGAATCCAGTTCCGGTTTTGCTAGGTCAGTAAACGGTGTCACAGGATTTCCGTAGCTATCCCGTAGCACTGTGTTCGGTTGTAGCGTTGATCCTCGCGCATCTACATTTGTAAGCTCATTGTTAATGCCCGCGGGAATTGCGTTAAGAGAAGCATCGTTCACAAAGCCAAGATTTCTTCCTTTAGCTGCGGAAAATCCTTGGCCACGTGCAAACGGTGTGATTGCGAGATTTATAATATTGCTATCCGCCGAAGGTACGCCACCATCCACAGAGCGAGCTGAGTGTGCTGGACAATTAGAATGAAAGACGTGATTAGTATGGGCAGAGGTAGGAATAAGTATACTGAATTCATACCAGATTGTTTATTTGCTTCAGCAGGGGACAAACAGCTGTAATGGAAGAAGGATATAATTGTTACACCATTCTTACTTTTTGAATAATAAACGTGTCAACCACAATTTTGTTAGAAAAGCTTTAGGTTTGATGGATTTTTATGGCCTTCTTTAGAAGAGAATCATTTTTTAACATTGTGCAAGATTTAACGTTCAATTCCATCGCCCTTTTGTATTAGACGTCATGAAACTAGCAATATTTTTTGCCATGCTGTAAAACTTTATTTTTTGTACAAAGAACTTTGTTTTAAAGAAAATAAAGAAAAGCGTAGACTAAAAAAATATTAATAATCATGGTAATGTGAAAGAAAAACTCACGGACATATTATTTATTAAGCAAAAATTTTCATAGAAAATTTATTATTTCACCGCAAATCATTCATCAAATCTCTCATTCTCTCTCTCTTTTCTCTCTCTCTCTACTCTCTCTCTCTCTCTCTCTCTCTCTCTCTCTCATCTCTCTTTCTATCTCTATACGGCTGTTTCACACGGACCACTCGCTCTATCTCGCTGTTGCTACGCCTAAGCTTGATTTAAACTCGCAACTGTTATGCCTTTCGTTTTGATAAGGATTATGTCCCACACTATTGCATAGTTTCGGCATCATAGTGATGTATCATCTCTACTCTTCTGATTTCTTAAACACAGGATTATCGAGCCCACTCTCTTCCTTCTGGTCGATGGGTAGCGTAGCATTTGGATCATCTTTTTCGTCATAGTTTTTCAATGGAATTTGTTTGTAACCGCCATGCCAATATAGAAAACAGACCCATGTCGACAAACATCAACACAGCGAACAGTACAAACTCCCATTTCTGTTCATCGAAGATTTTTGCTTCTGCTACGATAACCACAATCAGATTACCCACAGCGACTGTTAATTGCCAACATCCTTGCAGGACGGATTTCATACTCTCCGGAGCTTGTGTGAATGAGAATTCCAGTCCCGTTATAGAGTACATAACCTCTCCAAGCGTCATTACCACATACTGGGGAATGAGCCAAAGCATGTTGACCGAGTTGGGTTCGGTGACGATGATAGGGGTAGTGCTCTGAAATTATCATTTTATGTCAGTTTTTGTGTCACATTGAAGACCTACCAAAAAAAGGATTCGTCTTTTAAGTGTACTTACCATGCCATCGATATCGCTTACAATAAATGCATACACACCGCCAAGTCGCATCGTGTAGGTCAATGTAAGCTCTCCATCTACATATATTTCGTAATCAGAAGGATAGGATTCCACCCGATCGTATACATACGACCCGTTCTTGTGTCTATCGAACCCATCGGATGAATCAATGTCTCGGAACACCACCGTCCGGTTAGTGGCTGTATTCCCGAGCACGCGGAACACGGGGTAACCCTTGGAAGACTTTTCGGTATCATCTTCGTATCTCAAAAGACTGATGCCCGAATCTTGTTTGCGTATAAAGTACGATAACTGTTTTTCTTCTTCCACCACAAAGGTGCGCTGTTCCTCTGCCACCGCGCAATTTGGTCCAGGGCCAGTGGATGAAAGTGTGTACGTGTATGTAGCGCTTCCTTTCACATTTAGGTACTTCTCTTCGAACATGCTCATACTCTTCAGCGTAAAGTCGACGTGTTCGGGAATGTTGGACTGAATGCGATAGTCACAGGGCATGCCGTTGAATATTCGCAACTGGGCTTCGCCCGCTTTCGGGATCACGGCATACGTCGATTCCAGCTGAATCTCCACAATGGTCGATATAACAAAGGCTAAGCCAGCAAATATTCCACCGAGAGTTAGCTTCTGTAGCGGTCGCCGAATTCCGATTAGACTTAGCAGCGGATAGAAAGCGACCTCATACAGTGGAATAAATACCAAAATCAACAGAGGATTAATCACTTGCATTTGATCCGGCTTGATCGTCCAAAAACCCAGATCGCCATCCATGCGGGTTGCTTGGAAAGTCCAACGTGATCCCTGTTGGTCGAAAAGCGCCCAAAACACCGGCAGCGGAATATACAGCTTCAGTACGTTGAGCAAAATGCGTGTTTCATCGACCAGCTGGCGTCCCCAGCGCTTTTCAGAGTAATCCAACCAATGTTCACGAGGGTTGATGGATTTCTCACGTGATCTCGTCCGGATGGCCGTCTGTTGAGCGTGTTGAAAAAGAATTAACATAAAATGAGCAACACTCAACATATAGACCAAACACAACACAAAAATGGAAATACAACAACAACCAACGGTTGACAAACAAACAACGGCAAAAAGGTCATACAACTCGTTATACTAACCCAAATACATTTAGAAACCTTCACAAACATATTGCCCGCGGGTGCGGATATTTGTAGAGTGGTTTGCCAATGATGAAAATGATAATGGATATCACCATCAGTACTCCGGGCACTCCGAATGCTAACGGGAAACAATCATCGTCGTCGAAGCATTTCACATCTTCCCGTAGAATTGGCGTTACCATGGTCGATACGAACGAGCCAGAATTTACCGCAAAGTAAAACATTGAAAAAAATAATGCCAGATATTTCGCCTGTTCTGGTAGCTTAAATTGCTCGCCTCCGAACGCGGCAACACATGGTTTAATGCCACCAGAGCCGAAAGCGATCAGCAGCAATCCAGCAATGGTCATTGCACGTGCATCCAGATCCCAGGTAGGGATAGCTCCCAGTGTGATGCATCCACTCCCGATCGTATACACGATCGATAGTACAGTATTGTACGAAATTTGCCCAACCAACTGTCAGCAATGATCGCACCGATCACACACATAAAATACACCAATGTGGTGAAAGTGTGATACAGCACCGTCGCCGTGTCATCGTCGAAGTCCAACTTCCTGGTGAGATACAGCACAAGCACAGCTGCCGAAGAAAATCCAACCATCTAGTTAGTGCAACCGTTTTCTAACGCCCTCGATCGTTACTTACTTCGCATGCCATAATAGTTAAACCGTTCGCAGAACTCATTGCTGATGATAAAAGGAATGGCTCGGGGATACTTGAGCTTCTGAAATTTGTACACAATAATTTAAATAATGCACTACGGAAATAGATGCAAAAGCTTTGATGCCGGTTTTGTTTGCTTAATCACCTTAGGTTCTCCTTCGATATCCCCAACCTCTTGCGTAGCACCTGGTGCTTCTTCTGTAAAGGAGATGATAAGTTCACTGCTAAATGGTTTATAAACAAAAAAACCAACAATAAATGGCACAGACAAAGCGTCGAGCAGACTGTACAACATATGCTGTTATTCAGGCGTCCTGATGGTTGCAATTATCAAATCGCTTCAACCTAGCCTCTGACAGTGATCGATTGACGTGTTACCCGTGTATCGATTGATCATTAGCTTTACAATACGATCACAATTACCTAATTCACTGTCATCATAAACAATGAACCGACCTTTGAGTAGGGGTTGAGCAAAAAATACTGTAAAAATTCCGATGGGCCTTATCGTTTAATAAGGTACTATTGATAAAGACAATGGGCCCACCAAGTGAGATGTGGTGATAACGTTCTTATCGGCGTTCATATATACGAACTCATTGATAATTGAATCACATACTAGAGCGTCACAGATGACTAGTGTAGCTTACTATTGGTGTTATTATCTGATGTCTTACTAAGATCCTATTTATACGTTTCGATCAATTTCGGTGGGATATTTCTTTTTTTTTTTTAGAAGTAACATTTTGCTTCGTAACAACGAGACAATCTTCTTCTTTTTCTTTTATTTGGCGTAAAGTCCTGCACTGCCATACCGGCTCATATAGGCTTTCGAGGCTTATTCAGTACCACGCAGCCGGATAGTCAGTCCATGCAACGGAAGAACGGTGCATTCTCGGTTTGAACCCATGACGGGCATGTTATTGAGTCGTTTGAGTTAACGACTGTACCACGAGATCTTTGCAATAGAATATCTAAATAATGAATATCTCTATAAAACTTTTTCAAGTACTTCTTTTATATCCACACTACACGCTATACACTACACACTACTGATAGAAAACATGTTCGCTAAGATTCCATACTACTCAACGATGTGCTGTCGTAGTTTAACAATGTTAAAGATTGTTAAATAAGTATCATTGAAGTGCTGTATAAACTGTTTCCACCATGCTCTGCGTCAATGAGACAATCGAGTGTGAGCATCGGCAAGAACATCCTATTAATATCGCTCAATCACGTGAATCGATCAGATACATCCTGTGATCGCCAATTGAAGCGTAAAGTAAACATTATCATAATTATTGCTTTTTACTGAGATAAACCAGTTCTGCAAGATTTTTCCTGCCGTTGGTACAAGCTTACCACTAAAAAAAACATATCCAGCCTATCGAAAGATATTTAGATTTCTGAGATCATTGCACAAGTAAGGTTCACTGGCCGGTCAATAATCTCATATGTCTGCAGCACTTATCGGAGCATTGTTCATCGATCTCAAGTACAGCACATCTTAACTATTTTGCATTTGGGTGTGTCGCACTTTACAAATTTCAATCCTACCTAGTGATACGTATCTCGCAATCTGTTCACATGTAGCTACTGTGTCCGTTGACAATGATTCCTTTATTCTACACTTTGCTTTCATTTGTGTCTCCAATACATTCAGCACTATATTAAATAGGTAAACTCAAAATTCGTACTGCTCAAATGTTTCAACCGTTCCTGTACTCCAACTGCTCGACGAAAGTTATCTTTTGTTGGGCAATTAAATGGTTCATGTTCTCGTGTCTGTTAACAACTGAGATAGCAAATTATTGGTAAATGTTCGTGTCCTTTCATACGAGCAATGTAATAGATTTATTTATTGATTACTCGGCAGATTTGATTTTCTATAGAAGCTACATTTTTCTACTGTCCTATTGTGATGTACAAATTTAAATGATTTTTGCCTTCTAATCTCAATTTACTAAAGTGTAACTAACTTTTAAAGATTCACTCCAACACATTTCACACAAACCTTTAGATGTATCGACCATCTTGTTGAAATTTTTGTTTTAACAATCGAAACCAAACACCTATTGAATACTTTTAATAAAATCATTCTAACACCTAGTCAGATGATCTATCGATGGCAAGCTCTGGCAAGAGTAATTTTAACACACTTTCCGTACAAGGTGTATTGGCAGACTGAGCAATAGTGATGAGTATGCTATCAAGTTAAAAGCAGTAATCCCTCAAAAAGGGTGCAGAGCCGTAATCGTCGGTGACTGATAACGCTTTACGAGCTGATAAAAACATACTTATTAAACTTTCCTCCACTGCATCTGCTGTATCAAGAACCACCCACTTCGAGGATAGATACGTATGATGCCAAGGGCAGATTCCGCACATGCTGAATTTATGAACGACGTTTTAAGTAGAATGATAATGAGCTCTTGAAACAATTGAACCTCTTGGAACTCCCGAAATGAGTAATGGATTCTACACTCTTGATTTATTAAGTAATACGTATAGTAAATTTAAAAAACGATCTTTTTATATATATTTAATTATAGTCTTACGCGGTTATGTCCGAAATCTACAGACCCAATCACGTCTACCATTTAACGCTCGCACCATCTGAATGTGAACTATTGCTTCTAAATAATTATATATTAAAATCTTAGCATAATGGTATAACCTTCTTTGTAACTAAATATCAATCACACAAACACTAAACCATCCTATAAATCATACAAAAGTAGTATGCATAGTAAGATTGGGTTTTCAAAGATTCGTACATCAACTATTTCATGTAAAACTACCACTTTTCACTTCACAATTATAACCACTTGACATTTACGACATATGGACTTTTT